>NW_006408630.1:6948122-6949458 GCF_000296735.1 Chrysochloris asiatica
TCAAATAAGATAGATACAGCATTGGAAACAATTCAAAACCTACAGAAAGAGGTTCAAATTATTAATAATAGAATATCAGAAATAGACAATACATTGAAAAGGAGTAGAATTGAAGAGAAGGAAGACAGAACTAGTGAGCTAGAAGATAAATCTCTCAGTACTACTAAGATAGAAAAACAAGCAGAAAAAAGGATTAAAAAAATCTGAAGAAGGTCTAAGATTTATGTTGGACAACATATAGAGGAATACCCTGAGCATTATTGCATTCCAGAACAGGAAGAATCGCACAAGTCCACAGAGGAAATAATTGAAGAACTGCTGAATGAAAATTTCTCTATCATCCTGAAAAGCAAAAAGATAAGCATTCAAGAAGCTCAAGGAACTCCAGGAAAGATAGACGCCAAAAGAAAATCATCAAGACATATAACCAAACTCTACAAAATCAAAAAATAAGGAGACAATCCAGAAAGCAGCTAGGAAGAAGAGAGTGTTACATACAAAGGCAAGCAAGTCAGATTAATCTCGAATTTCTCAGCAGAAACCACGCAGGCAAGCAGGCAATGGGAAGACATACATAAAACCCAGAAAGAAACAAAACTGTCAAACAAGAATCATTTATTCAGCAAAGCTATTAATCAAACACGATGATGTAAACAAAATGTTCAAGACTAAACAGAAGCTAAGGGATTTTTCCAAAGTCAACCCTGTGCTACAAAACATCCTAAAGGGAATTCTGTGGACTAAGAACCAACAAGAACAGGCAACAACCAGAGATTGACATACGTGCAGCGCCTCCCAGAACTCAATTGACAAATGGAAGGTACAAGAACAGAACAAAACTCTAAGAACAAATTCAGAGGATCTGACGGGTAGGTCTATGATCAAAATAATTACAATGTGAAAGAAGGTAAACACTTAGGAATAGAGATCCAGATGGTGAGAAGGTCACATAGAATACAGGATAAAATAGACTGCAACAAATGGAGGGAAAAGTTAATGGAATATAACATAATCTCAAAGAAAATTAACACTTCATAACATACCAAGAAAATGAAAATACAAGAAGAACATGGAAACATTAAAACTGTGAGGAAACTTACAAGAAAGAATACAAAAACCATAAACTCAGCACAGGAAGACACGCAGAATGAAGAAAGCAACAACACCACCAAAAAATAATCATAATGGTAGCAATTATGCCATACCTATTGATAATTATGAATTGGGCTGCTAAAATCAAGGTCAGCAGTTTGAAACTACCAGCTGTTCCATGGGAGAAAGATGAGGCTGAGTTCCAGCCTCAGAAACCCTGTACAGGATCACTATGAGTCAGAAC
>NW_006408630.1:6949712-6950457 GCF_000296735.1 Chrysochloris asiatica
AAAAAACAGCATAATAGATAAAGATGGACATTATCTCATGATTAAAGGGACAAATGAACGAGATAACATAACTATAATAAATATCTATGCTCCCAATGAAAGAGCTCCAAAATATATAAAGCAAATTCTCATAGATTTGAAGAAAGAAATAGACAAATCAACAATAATAGTGGACAGTTTTAATACACCATTTTGAAAAATGGATTGAACAGCCAGAAAAAAACTTGACAAAGACACAAAGGAACTAAACAACACAATCAGCCAACTGGACTTCATAGCTGTGTACAGAGCATTCAATCCAAAAACTGCACACTACACATTTTTTTCCAGTGCACATGAAACATTCTCCAGAGCTGAACATGTGTTAGGCTACAAAATAAAACTCCATAAATTTATAAATATCAAAACACTACAAAACATCTTCTCAGACCACAATGCTATCATAAGATATTAACAATAGGAAGACCAAGAAATGAAATCAAATACATGGAAACTGAATAAGACCCTGCTGAAAAGCAACTGGATATTAGAAGAAATAAAACATGATTTCACAAAGTTCCTAGAAAGAAATGAGAATGAAACACAGTATAACATAATCTTTGGGACACAGTGAAAACGGTGCTGAGATGTCAATTTATTGCAACAAATGCACACCTCCAAAAAGAAGAAAGACCCAAAATTAACACATTAACACAGTATCTACAACAATTAGAAACAGAACAATAGTGGGAACTTACAGTCACCA
>NW_006408630.1:6963432-6964951 GCF_000296735.1 Chrysochloris asiatica
AGAAATGTTTTCTCTCATAATTTTGGAGGCTGGAAGTCCAAATTAAGAGCTGACTCTAGGGGAAGGCTTTCTATCATTATCTGCTCAGGAGAAAAGGACCTTGTCTCTTCCAGGATCTTTAGGCCCAAAATTCCTTGAAGGTCTCCATGTGTCTTGGCATCCAGGAACTTAATAGTGCAAGTACCTCATTCTAAAGGACAGATTTCACTCCTAACTATTATTTGTGGGTGGCAATAGGTTCCTCTGAGTTCTACTTGCTTGTTTAATCTCATTTATATCTAAAAAAAAAAAAAAAAGAGTGACTCAAGATACAACCTAATCCTGTCATCTGGCCTCATTAAATCATGGTGGTGTGGTTAGGTGCCCTCAAGTCAATTCCTACCCATATTAACCATATGCACAATAGAATGAAACACTGCCCAGTCCTGCACCATCTTCATTATTGTAGTTACGTTTGAGCTCCCTGTTGCTGCCACTGTGTCTATCCAAATCCCTAAGAGTTGCCTTTAAAAAAAAAAAAAAAAAAAATTTATTATCTTCCAATTCATCAAGCATAATTTCTGATAAAATTGTTACATTTGACACTGGCACTCAAATGCAGCAATTATTCTTTTTCCTTGTTCATTGTCCAGTTTTTACATGCATAGGAGGCACTTGAACATGCCATGGATTTGGTGGTGGTGATGGTGTGGCATTATGTGCTATGGAGTCAATTCCAAATTACAGTGACCCTGTATTGGTTTTCTTGGCTGTAAATCTTTATGGGAGCATAAAGCTTCAATTTCTCCAACGGAGTGACTGGTAGATTAAAGCTGCTGACCTTGCAGTTATCAGTACAGCTAGTAACTCACTACACTATCAGAGCCTCTTTATATCTTGCCTAGACACACCTTAACACTATAAAGAGATTTTTTGCAAAAGATCTGACCAGAGCCATATGTCATTTGATCTCTTAACTGCTGCTTCTTTGGGCATTGATTATGGGTCCTAGTAAAATGAAATCCTGGACAACTCCAATTTTTTCTCCATTGTTCATGAAAATGATTATTGGTCCAGTAATGAGGATTTTTTGTTTTGCTTATGTTGAAGTGTAATCATACTGAGAGTTATAGTCTTTGAGCATCACCATTAAGTGCTTCAAGTCATATTCACTTTCAGCTACCAAGGTGTATCATCTGAATATCACACGTTGTTCATGAATTTTCTTCCAATCCTCTTGCCATGATCTTCTTTACACAATCCAGCTTCTTATATTATTAATTCAGCATTGATTTACTATGGGTAAAGGATGCAATCCTGTTTTTTTGAGTTTGGGAAATAAATACACATCTACATCAACCCGTCTTTCAGTGCCACCACTTGCCTGTCAGTTTGTCATACTCTGGTGGCTTGTGTGTTGCTGTGATTCTGGAAGTTATACCACCAGTATTTTAAATACCAGTAGGGTCAGCCATGGTGGACAGGATTCAGATGAACTTACAGAAGAAGATAGAATAGGAAGGAGAGAAAACTCCTTCCA
>NW_006408630.1:6966361-6967737 GCF_000296735.1 Chrysochloris asiatica
GCGGAACAGCTGGTAATTTTGAACGGCTGACCTTAAGGTTCACAGCCCGATTCGTAAACACTATGTTGAAAATTGTTGTTGTTGTTATGTGCCGTGGAGTCAGTTCCAACTCATAGCGACCCTGCATAGGGTTTCCGAGGCTGTTAATCTTTACGGGAGCAGAATGCCTCATTTTTCTTCCGCGGAGCAACTGGTAGTTTCGAACTGCTGAGCCTGTGGTTCGCAGCCCGATTCATCACCACTATGCTACCAGAGCTCCTTACGTTGAAAATTAGGGGGCAGTAAATTTATCCTAATGAGGGAGAAACAAGTCAGGAAAGAAGGCTGAGAATGGTTGCACAATTAACACAATGTAATCAATTGTTTATATAGAAGTCACTGAATTGTTTATATAGAAGCAGTTGAATTGGTATATATTTTGCTATATATTTTCTGAATAATAAAATAAACTGATGAAAATATTTGAAGTTTTGAAGCAAAGTATCAGGTATTCAAAGTTCTTGATAAATATGGTCTTTTTTTATTTCTTGCAGAAAGTTTACAAATCATGTTTTTAGTTATCTATTAAGGAACTCTGATGGCACTGTGGGTTAGGTATTGGGCACTAACTGCAAGGTAAGAGATTCAAACCCACCAACTTCTCTATAAGAGACAGATGAGGTTGTATGCTCTCATAAACAGTTTCAGACATTCAATATAGGGTCACTATGAGTTAGAATTGACTCGATGGCAGTACGTTTGTGTGGAGTACTAACTTTTGCAATTGAGCAACGATCTACTGAGTAGGTAAAAGGTTATATTGTTATTGTTATTAGGTGCTATCTAGTCAATTCCAAGGTGCTCTGGTAGCGTAGTGGTTACGAGTCAGGCTGCCAATCTCAAGGTCCGCAGTTCAACACTACCAGCAGTTCCGTGGGAGAAAGATGAGGCTTTCTGCTCTCATAAAGATTTACAGCCTTGGAAACCCTGTGTAGGGTCACTATGAGTCGAAACCGATTCCACGGTACTTAACAACAACAACAGTCGATTCCAATTCATAGTGACCCTGTATAGGTTTTTTGACGCTGTAAATCTTGTGGATCCCAAAGCCTCATCTTTTTCCCTCAGGGTGGTTGGTGGGGTTTGACTTGCCAAGTCCAATCCTTATCCTGCAACTCCATGAGGGCTCCAAGGTTATATTGTCATTAAGTGGCATCTAGTCTGTTTTAACTTACATCAGCCCCATTTAGGGTTTCTGAGGAGCCACTGGAGGGTATGAACCACCAAACTTGCAGTTAAGCAGTCCATTACTTATCCTCTAGCACCATTCCAGGACTCCACAAATCAAGACAAGAAAGAAGGAAAAGATCAAGATGGATGTCAGAAGAGACTCTGAA
>NW_006408630.1:6969572-6973170 GCF_000296735.1 Chrysochloris asiatica
CTATGAGTCGGTTCCGACTCGATGGCACCTGACAACAACAACAACAACAGGTGGAGCATTAGTGTGATAAAGAGATAATGATACACATTTATATGATACTGAGAAGATATAGTAGCTCTTTTGCAACTGTGCTTGCTTATGATGTTTGTGTATGTTTAACGTTTATATAAACCCCTAGTGCTTTTTGCTCCCACAAATATGTACAGTCTCAGAAATCCTATAGAGGTTCTCTATGAGTTGGGATTTACTCGACAGCACTTAACAACAACAACAAAACCTGTGGTAATTATCAAGTTCACAGGGTGGGCTGTCCTGAACTTGTGACCTTGTGCAGTGTCAAAAAAGTTCAGGATTAGCTAACCATATTTCATTGTAAAGTGAGTAGGTGAAAATCTTCACTGAATTTATTATAGTGTAGAATGCTCTCAAAAGAATGGGGGCGGGTCTATCCTGGGAGTGAGAATAGATGCTGTAGAGTCAGGGATTAAAGCATTAAGTATGGTTGTTCTCTTCCTGGTTTCAGGTGCCCTACCCCTAGGGCCAAGGCTGATGCTGCCCTTCACTGTAGAATACACAAGACATGTCTGTATTTTTGTGGTTTTGCCATTACCCCTTATTCTTGTCCTTAGATTGGTTGTTGGTCCCTAATGGGCTAACTGCCCAATTCCTATCCTGCCCCATTCGTCTTACATGGCACCTGCCATTCCCCCTTGAAGAGATCTGAACCCTGAATTCATTTAGGAAATATGGGTGATGACTTCTATGGCTACTTCCTCTGGTTGGGGCAGTATTACTGTCTATCCTTTGGGTCCTGTCTCTTTCTATTTTTCCTTATTCAGTGGGAGGGCAGGTTGGAAATTTTTAGCTGAGGCATCTAGGGGGTTGAGTCGTGTTTCAGAGTTTCAGAGGCTATGCCATTGAGGAAGTGACTGATACCCTTGTAGCATCATTATCTTTATCTGGAAGGCTTGTTTTCTGGACAAGATAAACATAACTAACAGATTAAACAAACAAGGCTCCCAAATCAAAAGTATTAATGTAGTTACTGCAGGGACTAAGAGGGGTAAAAACCAGGTGACTGAAGGGAGCCATCCCTTTATTTGATCTCTTATGTTCTTCACCAAGATTAGAATGTGTTCCCAGTGGAAGACTGTTAAAACTGTTCCCAATTTAGACAAGAAGTTCCATTCCAGTAAGGACAAAGGTGATTCAGGAATCATCAGAAATCCATGTGCTACCAGAACTATTTCCCAACTACAAAGCAAAACAGGAGTTAAATAACTACAGGTAGACTGTATATCTATGCCCGCAACTATGTAAAAGTAGTTGCCAAAGGTTTTTAGAACTGAATAAGTTGCTCCTGTGTCCAACGAGAAAGTGACAGGTTTACCAGCAACTTCCAGGGTGATGTGTGGCTCCTCCATTAGGACTTCAATGGCAGGAGCAGGGAGGGAGCTAGGCCCCTGTCATTCTGAATCATTAATGTCTACCACTATCTCATTCTTCAGTCACTGAGGATAGTTCCAGACCCAGTCCCAAGGAATTTACTGCACTGGAAGCAGGTGGGACAAAGTGACCCTCTACTCCCTTTGCCTCCTGTGCTTGGACCTTTCTTTCACTCTCTCTTTTTAGGTGGTCCGATTTTCTGCAGCTCTAACAAAACTACCAATCTCCTGCTGCCTCCTTTGCTACCAGTTAGTTTCACTGCAACTGCAGCCCCTCATTTTAGTCATCTGGAGGCTCTTACCTGGTGTGGTGCTGTGGGCTAATGCGTCAGACTGCTAAGTCATTTGAACTGCAAGGTCGGTGGTTCAAGCTCATCAGCTGCTCCTTGGAAACCCTATACAGGGTCGCTATGGGTCAAAATTGATTTGGTGGCACTTCACAACAACAACACCTGTTTCCTTCATGTCACAGTTGTTGAATGTCATGGTATCTCACGTCAACAGTTCATTGGTGTCATCCTGTGGCCCACATACCCATCGCTGAAGTTTTCTATGGATGACAGGGGCTAACAGATTAATAAAATTAGTGTTTATAACCAACCTTCCCTCTACTGATTCTGGGTCTAAATTGGTATACCTTTGGAGTACTTCTACCAACCTTCCCTTCAAGGGTGCTGGGATATTCCCTTCCTGATGGACTAACTCTGCTAATTTGGAGAACTTGATAAGTTTAACCTGTATTTCCTTAAGACCCACAATTAAGCAGGTTTGCATATAGTACCAGGTGGCCCTTCAGCATTCCCAGCAGGGCCTGTTTGGCAATTCCACCCTGGGTTTTAGGCAAGGACATGACATTCCCTGCTGCTAATTTCTAGTTGTTGGCATGCTGTCTATCGACTTGATGTTGGCTTGCAATTGTAAAGCACTGTTTCTCATTCACAGTACAGCAGATGACAGCAGGACATTTAAATAACTCCAGGTTGTATCAAAGATCTTAGTTAGATGTTCAAACTCCTCTATAAAATTTCCAGGATCTACCGAGAAACTGTCTACCTTTTCTTGCACATCTTTAGCATGAAACCTCATTACTCCTCTTCCCTGCCTGGCCACTTCATGTAGAGGCAGGAGGGAGGGATAAAGACTGGCCACCAGTGCTAGGGATTGGGAGATTTCTTCCAGAAAAAAAGGCAGGAAGATATACCTCCTTGGCTTTGACCTTGGGGCTAGGGGTGATACAGTACCTGAGCAGTTGGTGATTGAGTGGTATGTGAGATCAGATGATGGTTTTCTGCCACAGACCCATTTAGATTATCTGTCATTCGCCATTTTCCATTACAGGATTCATAATACTGGGGGTTGTCCCTTAATTATATAAAGACCTGTGTATATGGGACTTCTGATCACTTTTATTCTCTCCTGCAAAATAAATTGAATTGGTGGATGATATTGTAATTTAAAGTCCTTTCCCTGTCCAAAAGTGTATATTGAAGTTAGATTTTATTACAGAGTTTGACTAGTTTGGCTTTTTGGAGCCTGTCAAATCTGAGGGGTTTCCACTCTTTTAAAAAACACTTGAGGGGACTGTTGGAGGGGATTGAGATAGTGTGTACCATCCTGAGGGGAAGAGAAGAGAAGCTTCCATCTCCTGAGTTGATGTCCAGAGCTACAGAGTGAGAACTTCAGGTTTTATTTCAGGGGCAAAGGAGAGTCTTCACCTTGCACCCACCTCACTTCCACAGAGTGAAAGCTACACATCCGTTTTCCCTGTCCAGACCTCTCCTGACCCATCAGCAGGGCTTACCATGTAGCTGGAGATACCCAGAACTTTTCTTCATTCACTTCCATAACTTAATGCCCAACAATCATGCTAATCCCAGGGTCAGCATTTCAAAACTACCAGCTGTTCCATGGGAGAAAGATGAGGCTTTCTGCTCCCGTAAAGATTTACAGCCTCTGAAACCCTGTACAGGGTTACTATGAGTCAGAACCAATTCCATGGCACATAAGAACAACAACAACAATGATGTCTCAGCTAAATGACAGGTAGAGCCCTCTCAACTGGGCCTCTCAACTCTGAATTCTTGCCAATTTCCTTTTTTCGATAGGGCCAGGAGAATTAACTGTATTGGGACCAAGATTTTTTTTTTTTTTTT
>NW_006408630.1:6975185-6977211 GCF_000296735.1 Chrysochloris asiatica
ACATATGCAGTTTTTCAGGAGAATGATTTAAGAAAAAGTCCAAAGCAAATTGACAGTCAGGCTGTGTATCTTCTAGACCAAGAAACAGCAGTACAAATGTAGGAGATTAACCAGGTCCCAGAAGTCAAGCAGCGAACTAAAAGTAATAAATGGAGGGGAAGGGTTCTGCAGAGCAGACATGGAGATCTTTGAAAGGGTAGGACCTAAGTTTTCAATAAGGTCCTGTGTGCTCCCCAAATTCTAACAGTACAACAAAAAGACAGTGCTGAAGAGCAACTGAAGACAGGCAAACAGGAACAGGCTCATTGTGGGGCATGCTATATCAGGTCTGAAATATGGTGCTTGTAGTTCAGTTTTCCCTGGGATCTTAATCCTAGGGTCTGTCTTCCCCTTTATGTGTCTCAGATTCCCCAGGAGCCTCCTAGTGGGACTATCTGGAGGATTCAAGAGCATTCTGGCTGGCCAGGTCTTATGGGAGTGATCCCAGGAGAATACAGTCATATTTTTAAAGTTGGCGAAGGGAGGGGGATGAGAGGGAGAGAGGTTATTCAGGTGCCTACATGTCATTGTTTTGACCAACAACATCTCTGCAAGGGTATCTCACAAGATAGTATGCAATCTCTTGGATCAGAAGGAGGGAGTGCCACTTTTTCTTCAGACTTAAGAATAAAAACAGTACCTCATAAAATCCTGATGAAAGAGAAAGACAAAAGAGAGGGAGACAGCGCCTACAAAGTATCAGATACAAAGCATACAAAGCAGTCAACCTCACTCACACCCCTCATCCCACTACCTGAAATTGTCTTGGTCAAACCTTAGGTTTGCATCCTGGAGGCTGGCTTACTCAAAATGTAGTCTTCTGGTGGCCAATTTGTCTCATTTGCTGCCCACCCAAAGAGTTAAGGGTGAGTTACACTTGGCCACAATCAAACAAGATACCTGCACAAGCTGATTTTAAAGCAGAAGCAGTTTATTGGCAAAGAGAAAGTACGTTCTCAAAGTACAGCATACCAGAATGTCTAAGAGCAGTGTTATCAAGACATAATGAGTCCCATTCTCCTAATTTCACTAACCAATCATAATGAGGGATTCAGGTGAAAGGCCTGGGTTTTGACACCAAAATGACAAGTTTACAAGGAGAGTCGCCCTGGTCTTGAGACCTAGTTCAGTGTCGCAAAGGGACAAGACTAACAAGTCCTATCTCCTTGAAAAGTGAGACAAAGCTCAGCAGACAAAAATCTTCAGCAAAGCACTAAGTTTATTATAGCATAGAACTTTCCAGAACTAGGGGGCAGCATAGAGTTAAGGATTCGAGCCTTAAATATGGTTGTTCTCTTTCTGGTTTTGAGTTCCCTGCCCCTAGGACTGACTCTAATGTTACCCTTCACTGCACAAACCACAAGGTATGACTGTATGTTTGTGGTTTTGTCATTTCCCTCTTATTCCTACCCACAGATTGGTTGTGGACCCTTGATGGGCCAACTGCCCAATTCCTACCCTATCCCCTTCTTCTTACCCTGCACCTGTCAGCAATCTCACCTTCTAAAGTTAACAACCTCTAAAAGCAGCAAGAACAAACAATCTGAGATTGAATATCAATCTGCGTCTCTTTACCTAGCCTCTTTGTGGTTCCTAATTGGTGCGACTCATACTGAACATGAACTAGCTTTACCTAACAATATTGCTATTCTTTTTATTAGTTGTAGTATCCCAAATGAAAGTAAGGCAGAGCAGAGCTGTAAGTGTATTTCACATGTACTTTGGTCTGTAGTACATTATCAATATTTTGTTTCCTTTTTTTTTTGCTTGTTTCTTTTTATAATTATAGAGTAAGCAATGTAAAGACTAGTAAAATTAGCAATTAATTTGTTTTAGGCCATGGTGTCTGTATTCTTTAGTGTTTGAAATCATATGATTCAACATTTTAGGAACATTCTCAGGGAAAATTTGGTCAATCCATAATTTCTTGTGGAACCCTCCTGTTGTTGTTGTCAGGTGCCATAGAGTCAGAACCAACTCACAGTGA
>NW_006408630.1:6978806-6980894 GCF_000296735.1 Chrysochloris asiatica
CTGACCGTGTTCTTCCCTTTTGGTTTTCTAACTCCAAATCTTTGAATATTTTATTATAGTATTTGGTTTTACCTTCCTGAGCTGATCTTTGAAATTTTCTGTGCATCTCTTCAATTCTGTACCTCTTCAATTCTTCCATTTGCTTTAGCTTTTCTACACTGAAGAACAAGTTTCAGTGTCTCCTCTGACATCCATTTTGACCTTTTCCTTCTTTCTTGTCTTCTTAATGAGTTTTTGTTCTCTTCATGTATGATGTTCTTGATGTCATCCCACAATTCTTCTGGTCTTTGGTCTTTAGTGTTCAATGCATCAGGAACCCTCCTAGTAAAGGCAAACTAATATTTCACATTGCTGTTTTTTTTTGAATTGTTATCAAACAAGGCCTTCAAAGGATGCTTGAAATCTTTCCCAATTTTTAAGATTATTAGAAGTGTGTATACATTAGCAAAGTAAATGGGGCATTTTTGTATTGAGATTGTCAATGAGATTAATTTCCATTTTACTCTTTGTTTAGTAACTTTTGCAGAGTTCTATAATAATGCTTCCTCCTTACATCTCTGAGGATTTCACCAAGAGGATATGATCCAATAATTTCCATTCACTAATAATTGAATTAGATGTTTTAGATCTCTGAACTCATGAATTCATTAGGTGTGCTGGGCACCTGAGTCTGGAGAGATATATTGACTCTGTTGCTGTGGAATCCCAGAATCTTTATTTTAACATATTTCCCTGTGTAGTTCAGACACACAGTCAGATTTAATTCTCATTACCTTGAAATAGCAGAGAGTTTTGCATGTATTAGGTAGATGTGCAAGTGGGTAAAAGGAGTTTAGACATTTTCTCAAATTCAAGTCTAAGTTACTGCTGTTGAGTCAATTCTGATTCACAGTGGCCCTGTATGGGGTTTGCAAAACTGTAAAAATTTATGG
Organism: Chrysochloris asiatica; assembly: GCF_000296735.1. Taxonomy (NCBI): domain Eukaryota; kingdom Metazoa; phylum Chordata; class Mammalia; order Afrosoricida; family Chrysochloridae; genus Chrysochloris; species Chrysochloris asiatica. The sequence goes on from NW_006408630.1 coordinate 6,979,739, forward strand.
GACAAGACAGTCTGATATAGAAATATAGTGTACAATCCATCTTCTGGTGGCAGAATTTAGTTCCTTGTTTGTGTTCCTCAGCAACATCTTTCATGTTGTAGCCTGTGTGCTGATTCCAATTGCTTGCAGTTCTTAGAAATCCTCTACACTTCCTAATAAATATCCTTCCAAGATTCCTAATATTCTTTAATATGGTCATACCTCAGCAATATTGCAGTTCATTTCCAGACCATGAAAATAAATCAAGTGTCGCAATAAAGCAAGTCACACTTTTTTTTTTTATTTCCCAGTACATAGACAAGTTAAATATACACTTTACTTTAAATTATTAAGCATGCAATAGCATTGTGAAAAAAGTATGAAATATTATGAGAATTATAAAAATGTGAAATAGGTACACTAAGTAAGAGCATGCTGTTGAAAAATGGTGCTAGTAGACTTATTCAATGTGGCATTGCCAGAACACTGCCATTTGTAACAGATGAAATATCTGTAAAGTGCAATAAATTAAATTGCAGTAAAATAAGGTATTCCTGTGCTTTATATATCATGCATGTTCAGCAGTTCAAACTTACCAACAGCTCCTTGAAAACCCTGTACAGGGTTGCTATGAATTGGAACTAACTTGATAGCACTTAACAACAACAATATATATGTATGTATATATAATAAAGTGTATTCTTATTTTTGCACATAGTCATTCTATCACACTTGCTCAGCACATTCAAGACATTTGGGTTGCCTGTTTTTTCAAAAGTCCTATTTGCCAGTTGTCCCCATCACAGGACTCTTCATCTGATATTCCTTCCTCATCAAATTCAAATATTCTTAGGGTGAGCTTTGCTCATTCTTTAGACCTTTGCTCAAACACTATATTTTCAAAGAGGATGTACTATCAACCTTTGCCTTTCCCTTCCAGAAACCTCTATCTCTATCACACCCATTATTTAACTGATTTAATAGTTTTCCTCACTGCATGAGGGAAGGGCTCTTTTTTTTTTTTTAAGTTTTTATTGTGAATTATGTGATAGTTTACATGGGAGAACATCAATTTTACACTCATCGTTTCACTGCAATGATTACAATCTCCTCTGCGCACCATCATTCAATAATATTTGCTTTCATTCCCTGTTTTGTTTGTTTGTTTGTTTGTTTG
>NW_006408630.1:6983109-7008273 GCF_000296735.1 Chrysochloris asiatica
ATTTTTATTCCATCAATTCCTGGTGCCTTGTTCTTTGCCAATTCCTTCAATGCACCTTGGACTTCTTCCTTCAGTATCATTGGCTCTTGACCATATGCTGCCTCTTGAAATGGTTGAACATTAACCATTTCCTTTTGGTACAGTGACTCTGTGTATTCCTTCCAACTTCTCTTGATGCTCTCTGCAAATCCTAATTTGCCCAAAGAATGCTTCAACAACGAATGTCAAGGCATGAATTTTTTCTTCAGGTCCCCCAGCTTGAGAAATGCTGAGCGTGTTCTTCCTTTTTGGTTTTCTAACTCTAGGTCTTTGCACCTTGCTTTATAATATCTGACTTTGCCTTCTGGTGCTGACCTTTGAAACTTTCTATTGAGCTCTTGTAACTCCTCATTTCTTCCATTTGCTTTAGCATCTCTATGCTGGATAGCAAGTTTCAGTGTCTCGTCTGACATTCCTTTTGATCCTTTCCTTCTTTCTTGTCTTTTTAATTACTTTTTGCTTTCTTCATGTATGATGTTCTTTGATGTCATCGCACAACTCTTCTGGTCTTCAGTCTTTAATGTTTAATGTACCAAATCTGTTCTTCAGATGATCTCTAAATTCAGGTGGGATATATTCAAGTTCATATTTTGGCTCTCATGGACTTGTTTTCATTTTCTACAGCTTCAGTTTGAATTTGCTTATGAGTAACTGATGGTCTATTTCACAATCTGCTCCAGGCCTTGTTTTGACTGATGGAATGGAGCTTTTCCATTCTCTCTTTCTGCAGATGTAGTCAATTTGATTTCTATGTATTCCATCTGGTGAGGCCCATGTGTATAGTCGTCTCTTATGCTGTCTAAAGAATGTATTTGAAATGAACAAATCATTGATATTGGAGAATTCTATCGTGTGATCTCCAGCATCATTTCTGTCACCAAGGCCATATTTTCCAACTACTGATCCTTCCTTTGTTCCCAAACTTTGCATTCCAATCACCATTAATGATCAATACATCTTGATTGCATGTTTTATTAATTTCAGATTGAAGAAGTTGGTAGAATTCTTCTATTTCGTCCTCACTGGCTTTAGTGTTTGGTGCATAAATTTGAATAATAGTGATTTTTACTGGTCTTCCCGGTAGGTGCATGGATATTATCCTTTCACAGAGAGTGTTGTATCTCATGACTGATCTGGATATGTTCTTTTTGACAATGAATACAACACCATTCCTCTTCAATTTGTGATTTCTTGTGTAGTAAACCATGTAATTGTCAGATTCAAAATGGCCAATACCAATCCATTTCAGCTCATTAATGCCTAAGATATCGATGTTTATGCATTCCATTTCATTTTGACAACTTTCAATTTTCCCAGATTCATACTTCATACATTCCATAAATATAGGTCAAGTTAATCAAATTGTAGCAATTTGCATTTGTTTCATTTATCAAAAAGTTTTCTTTCTTCTTCTTCTTCTATTTGAGTGCTGATCACCAAGCCATCAAGGCTAGTTCAAATGGACATTGTCTACAAGTTTGGGCATTTTTGTCCATCTCCCTTTACTTCCTATCAGCTGGATACTTTAATCTCATCTCTAGCTCTCCATGGCTATTGTCCTTGTCCATGAGCTCAGGAATCCCCAGGTGTCACTACACTTCGGACTAACCAGCAGGAAGGCCTGTTTTTATGGTTATTGTTCATCTCTGGACTTTTCTGTTTATTCACTTTCATTCCTAAAATGTAGCATAGTGCCTGGAAAATAATAGATATTCAGTCTTTGTGAGTGAATGAATAAACAAATTAAATAAACATAATATATTGCTTATAGTCCTGCTATGGAACTGCAGGATAAGCACAGGACAGCTAACCACAAGGTTGATGGTTCAAATCCATCAGCTTCTCCTCCAAAGCCCTATACAGGGTTGCTATGAGTCAGGACCAACTCAATGGCACATAACAACAGCAACATCAACCACAATATAATTGCTTTACTTAAAGAGCTTTTGAGATTATTATTAAGAATCCTAGAAGTACATTTTGGCCTAGAAGGAGAAATAGTTGGAAACTGAAAAGAAAATTGAGTTAGAGGTAAGAAGATGAAATGGAGAAAAGTGGGAACTTTTCATAGAAAAAAAGTGAAGCAAAGAGATAAAATAGCACAATTTAACAAGATTATCAAATGTGTTTTCCTAGGAATTTTATATCCAGCACCATATAAGAAACTTCAAGGAATGGAAGAAAAATCTAAGCTAGCTTAGATAATTGTCATTTTAATATTTTATATTTATGGAAGAAAAAAGAAATCATATAAAGGGAGAAGGGAAAATAGAGAAAAAAACCTAAGGAATAGAGTATTGACATTGTGGAAAAAATTATCTTAAAATTTTACATTGCTCTGGGTGAAAATTGTGAAGCCTTACTATAGGGAGGTGCACTTTATGCACAGAAATACGTATTTAAGGTTTGGGATCTGAAGTGTGTTCCTAAGGAACAGATGAATAACTTTTAAGAGGAAATGAGTTTCTGTAAGCTTCAATATCTCATACCCGAATACTAGCTAATGTCTAATACTGATCAGCTTGCAAATTATGCCTCTTCAATCACTTTTCTAATTAGTGGAAAGACTGGGCACACATTTTAGAGCTCTGTGATCCTTCAGAGTTTAATTATCAGACAGTGCTGTCTACGGTTACTCCATATGTTTTTAAAAAGAAAACAATTATGTCAAGATAGCAACTTTAGTTTTGGTGATCACAGCTAATTGGGTAACTGGGCATGATTTAGTTGTATTGCTTAGCCACTGAGAACATAATTGTGATCACATTTCCACTACCTCATGAGGATACTTAACTTCTTTCCAAAAATTTTAAATGTGTATTGTAAATAAGTAAATAAAGTTTTTCTCTGAAGGGAAAGAACAAATTACATTTTAATTCACTTAAAACATATTCATAAATTATCATATGCTTTATGAATACATGTATATATGTACATATTAGAGCTTATACAGTGTCATAATAATAATAACAGACATTTACTGAGCTCTTATTGAATGCTGGGAACCTGAATCAATGCTTTGTATATATTGACACATTTAATCCTACTAAAAGAGGTTCTTTATATATGAGAACATAAATTTTGGTGTTGTTGTTACTTGGTATAGAGTCAACTCCTATTCAAGGTGATCTTTATGTACAAGAGAATGAAACAATGCCTAGTTGGTTCTATGTCATCTTCACTATTGTTGGAATGTTGAAATCCATTGTGTAGGCATTGTATTTTGAGCACCTTCTATCCTAGGAGGCTCAACTTCTAATTGTATTGTAGGCACTGTATTTTGAGCACCTTCTATCCTAGGAGGCTCAACTTCAATATTGTAGTGTGATCCATAAGATTTCATTGACGAATTAAACAAAATAGACTACTAGACCTTTCTTCCTAGTCTATGTTAGTCTGCTGAAATCTATCCATCATGGGTGATTCTGCTGACATTTGAAATATCATTAGCATAACTTCCAGAATCATAGCAACACATGAGTTTACACCATACAACAAACTTACAGACAGGTGGTGGTGAGCCCTATACCCTCTGGTTTTCCTTTCAGTGGCTGTTTTGTTGAAGCATTCACATGGAGATTATGCACATTTCATTAATGTCATTCCTGGGGCGAATAGGTAAGAAAAAGTATGACTGAATCCCTAATCATCCTGCCCACATCTGATCCTTGACTGGGGTTTTCTTTTTCAGGCAATCACAACACAAGTCAGGCAGTTATGCAAGACAGAAACTTGGGAATTATTTTTGGCTTATCCATATCTCCCACCTCCTCACACCTGTCCTGGATCAAATTAATCACTGAATTCTGTAAGTTTTACTTCTCACATATTTTCTCAAGTATTTCATGTTCATTTCTAGTGACTGCACTTTAGCCCAATCTACCACCATCTATTTCTTTCCTGGGTGGCAAGTCTTTACCCTATGACTTTACCTTATGGCTAGTCTTATGCATTTATGTTGTCCACCTGTAAATTTGTTTATACAATTCAGCTATTGTTGTTGTTGTTGTTGTTAAGTGCTGTCGAGTCGGTTCTGACCCATAGCGACCCTGTACAGGGTTTCCGAGGGTGCAAATCTTTACGGGAGTAGAAAGCCTCATCTTTCTCCCACGGAGCGGCTGGTAGTTTCGAACCGCTGACCTTAAAGTTCGCAGCCCGATTCGTAACCACTACACTACCAGAATTCAGCTATAGTACATTTTAATTCCTCATTGTGATAAAAATAACAAACATCCCTGTATGCCATGGTCCTTAGTTGCTATTTAAGTCTCAGTTTTTATGATTCTACATACTCCTTATTTCTGAACCAGTTACACAGTCGATCTTTTAACTGCTGAAATGGATTGTTCCCTACATAAAGTGTTTCTGAGCACACTATTTCCTGTGACTGTTGTATCTATTTCACCCATAGTTACTCACCCTTCTATAGTCTCTACCCACTTCATTTAGGACATACTTCAGTTTGTATTTATACTTTTGTTCACATGAGTGGAACAAATTACCACTCACACAAGATTATCAAATACATGAAAGTTGAAAACATTGTTTTTTGCTTATAATTAAAACTTTAGTAGTTATCAATTGAATAATTATTTGTTTTATATTGAGTGAATGAATATTTTCATCCTGAAACTGTAACCACAATGCAAATTTTATTTCCATTTCTAAATGTGTATACTCACCACCCTCCCACTACTAACACTCTTTTTCCCTTGTCAGTGTCCTCATTAACTTGCAGAAATATCTCTGTAGTCAATTTCATAAAGCATAAGTTTCTCCTATTTGTCCTATTACTAATTCTCATGTAGTTTAAAACTGAAATCGGTAATGGCTATTTTGAATAAAATCAAGATAGCTTTAAATGTTGCCTTTTGAGGCATTGATAAAATTTTGTTATCCTTTATTTATTTTATGATACCCAGACTTTCCCATTACTGTCATTTCTTTCACCCCATATCATTTCTCAACATTTCCCAGAGATTTGTATTCCATTAATTTATTAATTTATATGTTAATTTGAAAACAGATAGTGCACTATGTTTTGTATCTGATATTGAATTGCTAAACAGCATGTGGGTTACGTACTAGTTGGGCTGTTAACCAAAAGTTCAGCAGTTTGAATCTACCAGCCATTCCACTAGAGGAAGATGTAACTTTTTGCTCAAGTAAAAATCTGAAGCTTCATAAATTCTGTACAGGATCACTATGAATCGGAATCAACTACACGGCATATAACCACCAACAACCAAATAATGCATACAGCGATGGAGCTGTTTCATGCTAGGGAACAGTAGAATACAATACAATCAACATAAAGGAAAATCAGGAAAGAAGATACTTCCAAAGAGTTGTTATTACTTGCTGTTAGGTGCCCTTGAATCAGTAATGTTGTGTACAATAGAATAAAACACTGCCTGGTTCCATGCCACCCTGACAACCCTTAATTAGTTTGAGTCCATGATTACAGCCAGTGTCAATCCATTTTGTTGAAGGTCTTCTTTTCTGCTGAGCCTCTGCTTTCCAAAACATAATGTCTTCTCCAAGAATTGGTCCTCCTTATAACATGTCCAAGTTTGTGATAAGTATCGCCATCATTGCTTCCAAGGTACATTCTGGCTGTATTTCTTCCAGGACAGATATGTTCATTTTTCTGGCAGTTCATTGTTGTTATTGTTAGATGCCATCGAGTCGGTAGCGACTCATAGCAACCCTATGGACAACAGAACAAAACACTGCCTGATCCTGGACCAACCTCACTACTGTTGCCAAGCTTGAGTCCATTGTACTGCAACTTTCTCAATCCATCTCATTGGAGATCTTCCTTTTTTTCTCTGACCCTCCACATTACCAAACATGATATCCTTCTCCAGTGACTGGTCCCTCCTGACAATATGTCCAAAGTATGAGAGACAAAGTTTGGCCATCCTGGCCTCCAAGGAACATTCTGGCTGAACTTCTTCCAGCCTGTGGCACTTTCAATCTACTTTAACACCATAACTCAAAAACACCAAATCTTCTATGGTCTTCCTAATTAACTGTCCAGCTTTCACATGTATATGAGGTTATTGGAAACACCATGGCTTGAGTCGGGGCACCATAGTCCTCAAGGTCATATTTTGGCTCTCGTGGACTTGTTTACATTTTCTTCAGCTTCAGTTTGAGTTTGCATATGAGCAATTGATGGTCTGATCCACAATCTGCCCCTGGCCTTGTTGTGACTGATGAGATAGACCTTTTCCATCATCTCTTTCCGCAGACAGATGTAGTCAATTTGATTTCTATGTATTCCATCTGGTGAGGTCCATAGGTATAATTGTCTCTTATGCTGTCTAAAGAAGACATTTGAGATGAACAAATCCTTGAGTTTGCTGAATTCTATCATGTGAAATCCAGCATCATTTCTATCACCAAGGCCATATTTTCCAAATACTGATCCTTTCTCTTTGCTCCCAACCTTTGCATTCCAATCACCAGTATTGATTATTACATCATGATTGCATGTTTGATTTATTTCAGATTGAAGAAGTTGTTAGAATTCTTCTATTTCATCCTCATTGGCTTTAGTGGTTGGTGCATAGATTTGAATAATATTGATATTAACTGGTCTTCCCTGTAGGCACATAGATATATTATCCTATCACAGAGAGTGTTGTATCTCATGATTGATCTGGATATGTTCTTTTTGACAATGAATGTAACACCATTCCACTTCAATTTGTCGTTCCAGGCATAATACACCATGTGGCTGTCAGATTCAAAATGGCCAATACCAGTCCATTTCAGCTCACTAATGCTTCACTATCAATGTTTATGTGTTCCATTTTATTTTTGACAATTTCTAATCTTCCTAGATTTATACTTTGTATATTCCATGTTCTAATTATTAATGGATGTTTACAGCTGTTTCTCTTCATCTTGAGTTGTGCCCCATCAGCAAATTAAGGTCCTGAGGGCTTTACACCCATGGACTTTACTTCATTTGCATCATCACAGTCAACTCTACTTTGAGGAGGTAGCTCTTCCCCAGTCACATTTTGAGTGCCTTCCAACCTGAGGGGCTCATTTTCCTGCACTATATCTGACAGTGTTTCTCTGTATTTCATAAGGTTTTCAGTGACTAAATATTCAGAAGTAGTTCATCACTGCTTCTTCTTAATCAGTCTTTGTCTGGAAGTTCATCTGAAACCTGTCCACCATGGGTGACCCTGCTGGTATTTAAAATACCAATGGGATAGCTTCCAGAATTACAGAAACTCACAAGCCACCATAGTGTGACAAGCTGACAGATGAGTGGTGGAAGTAGTGTGAATTCGAAGAAATTAAACATGTTGTGTTATTGCACAAAATAAAATAATGAAAAGTGAACACATCTGAGTTTAAGCTTCCTCTTCCTCTCTCTGACCTCAACACTAAGTTGGAGACTCATAATCATGGTACCTTTCTAGTGTTCTCAAAGGAGACAATTCATTTCTATACAATTAACACAATTAATTGTACAGAAGACTTGGGAGTCCTACTGTGGCTCCGGGGGTTAAGGCACTGGACTGCAAGGTGTGTTTGCACTGCAAGATCAGTAGTTCAAGCTCACCAGCCTTTTCTTGTAAACCCTATACAGGGTCTCTATAAATTAAAACGGCCTCCATGGTATGTAACAACCAGACTTTAGGTTTGAAAAAAAAGTTAATGAAAGAAAACTTAATTTTAAATTAGCTATGTACTTTCCTTCATTATGAAGGTCAATGAAATACTACCATAGATGACTGTATAGAAGCAAATGCAAAGAAAAATAATCACTTATAATTAAACTGCTTTTCCTTCTATTTTCTTTATATAACATTTTCCTCCTTAACACCTGTTGTTGGTGTTAATGGCATCAAATCTATTTCAACTTAAAGCAACCAAGTATTGGGTTTCCAAGGAGCAGCTGGTGGGTTTGAACTACTGACTGTACAGTTTAAACCACCGACCATACAGTTTAAATCAACCATGAGGTCCAGTGCTTTATCCTACAATGCCCTATCAGGACTCCTATGAGGTACTAATTCTTGTTGATCTCATTCTAAGATGCTCTGCCTACACTTTTTTAAAAGGGTAATTTCCTTCTAAGTAATGCCAAGAAACTTTTCATATATTTAAGAATTGATTTATGATCAATCAATCATATTTTAAGGTGTTTATTTTGATTAAAAATTTTAACCTGAGACAATTTCCATCTTATTTGATTTGCAATCTTATAATAATGAACCTAGCTGCTTTGAATCCATAAAACTACTCCCACTTCAGATCCTATTATTTTCTTCATACTTGCAATTAATACTTTATTTTTTTAACAGCCACCTATTGCTGAACCAATTTTCTTGTAGAATATGTTTGTCAGTCTCATTCTATTTTTATGCCATTGGAGAGTGACTCATTGGTCTTTCATTTAGCAAGCTTTATGTTCCTCAGAACAGTCCCAATGTGGCTTATGTGAAGACTGGTACAAAAAAGAACTCATTTTAAATCTTGTCTTGTTGTAAAGCAATGGTTATTTTTAGAATGCTAAAGGTTGCCATTTTCAAATTCCTGCCCCAATTGGATAGCAGTCTATGTTGGTTATGCTAATTTTGAAGACCTGAATGTATTGCTAATAATGTGGCTTTTGCATTAGAAATGAAATTTCATGAATCCTATTTGTCTAATTTATCTCTGGTGCTTTTCTACTCAGCTTCAGTTAACATCATTATATTCTTATCTAATTATAATGCAAGCAATCTTATTGCCTGAATGAAGACTCTGTCAGCATTTTCTTTATAAATCTCTAATCTCAGAGATTTGTAATAAATCAACCAAGAAATCATATTCGATGACATGACTAAGAATGCAAATTATCCAACTAAAGGGAGTAGCTTTATTAATTCCTATTTACAAATACGAATATGCCTTTACTATTATTTTAAATTCTGAAAAATTAGTTTATTCTTGAAAAGAAAGATTTTTATAATATTTCTCATAAGACAGATTTTGTTTTGTTTTCCCAAGCTGTCACCAGTTGGAGCACTGTGTATCTGTAGGATAAGTACTGGGCTGATATCCACAAGTTCACCAATTGAAAATCACCAGGTGTTCTATGGGACAAAGATGAGGTTTTCTGCTTCAGCAAAAATGTACAAGCCTCAGAAAACCTATCCAGGGTCACTGTGAGTTGGAATTGGCACAAGGCATTTATCAACAATCATCAGTTACTATATTCAATTTCTCTTTCATTGTAAGGAAACTTGGTTGCATAGTGTTAAACATTAGGCTTCTAATTCCCAGGTCGGTGATTTGAACCCAGCTGCTTCTCCAAGGAAGAAAGATGAGGCTATCTCTTCCCAGAACACTTTACAGTTTAAGAAACCTAAGGACAGTTCTTTGTTCTATAGGATTTGTATGAGTTGGAACTGACTCTATGGCAGTGTGTTTGCTTGTTTTCTTGCACAGTGCTAACTTAAATCTTATAGAAATCTCTTGTGATTTTTCAATATAGATCCCTAGCAAGTATTTTGGGGGCATATTTAAATGTAATATATCATAAACTATAACAAAAATGTGCTATAATGCACAAGAACAAGGCTTATTTTATAAGTTGATCTAATATCATCCATACAAATTTGTAAACATATATAATATCATTCATACAAAGTTGTAAACATATCATGAGCTATGTAAATTGCTACATTTAACTTCACATAAAATGTTTGAGATTTTGATTATTATTTATTTTGATGTATTATTATTATTAAGTTTTTATTGTGATTTGAGTGATGGTTTACATGGGAGAACATTGGTTTTACACCAGTGTATCATTGCAATGGTTACAACATCATCCATACATCATCATTCAACAGTATTTGCTTCTATTAACTCTGGGTTTTTTTTTCTGGAAAATGTACACAAAAACACTCAGGAATATGTAAGAATTTAAACAGCCAAAGGGCACATTCTGGAAGCCTGCCTCCTGGCCACCAACACAAAGTCTTTCTCTTTCCTTGAGTCTAGAGTTTGTTGCTCTATCTCTCCATATCCTCATATCTACCTCCATCTCTGGTGTTGCTGCTTCTCTGGATAGGGTCTGGATTTCTGCTTGTGCTCTTCTCCCTTGATAGTCTGCCAGGGTCCTATGTCTGGGTCCCGCCTCAACAAAGGAGTGCCTCGACAAAGCATGCGGTTTTAACGTGAGTGGGAGATCTGTTAGGCGAAAGAAATAGATTAGACACAAAGAAGACAAACACACGTGTTTGATACAAGCTGTCAGGCCAGCTAGCACACAGAACTAGCTAAAGTCCAGTCTTTTATTGTCAGAAGAAGGAAATTGACACAAAAGACAGTAATGACAAAAATGTGATTATTCATTCAAAACAGAACACGGGTTCACTCAAGTGATACAGAACATGATGATTCACAGATTTGTCCTTAACACATTTTTGAGTACATCATGATTTACCTAATAACCTAAAATTCTTATTTCTGTAAAAAAGTTCAAGTAAGCAATTATAGATTATATATTAACTTCTAGGTCTGTGTAACCTAGGGCAGCAACTTGCGGTTTCTCAAAGGTGTTTAACATATTTTCAACACTTAATCACAAGTGGATGAAGGTGAGAGGTTTTAGGGTTTTTATAAAGGACTAAATTATACTTTCTAAAGAAGTTTAAGTTGCCTCTGTATGTTTTTCAGGCAGAAAACACATGCTTTTGTTAGTGAACAAGATTTCAGATACCTGGCTTCAATTATCAAACTAATAATTCTTTCTTCCTTGCTTCTATAGTTTCAGGGAAGGTGAAAAACAGGTTTTGACTTTCCTAAGAAGGTGCGGTTTCACCTTTACATTCTTTTGACCCCGTTCTGGTTTCTATATCCAGATATGACAATGTTCATTGCTATTATATTCCCAATATGCCTTCCGGGGGAAGAGGAGCATCTGGATTAAGTTGATTATACCCGGAGTCAGTTTGGAGAAGCAGTCACCATTGTTTTAATTCATATGATCAGCCCAAGCAGTTTTCCTCTTGAATCATATGAGGAAATTTTACTAGTTAATGCAAATGCCTAAGGTAACAATTTACAGTTTATACCTTCATATCACAATTGTTTAATAATCAAATAGTGGGGGACTGTTTATAGTGCATAAAACTACTACATATAATAAAACTCCCCAAAAAAGTATTATGATCACAATAGTTATGCCCAGAGGTGGTTCGGGGGTGCATAAAATTAAAACATACAGCAAGATTCCCATGAAAAACATCAAGAGTACAACAGATATACACAGGGGTGTCTTCAGGGGGTAGCTACTAGTTTCAGTGTTATTATTGTACATAGACATTAACAGCTCATGTATCTGTTTAATATTAAACATTACCGAGTAATTGGTTAAAAAACAATTATTACATATTTTCTGCATTGCTACATCCTGTTTCTCTGTACTTTTATTTTTTATAGCCTCACGCACAACTCTTGTTGCTGGGGCAGTGACATTTACATGAGAGCTATTGATCAAAACATTGTGCGTATTATTACTGAAAACAATCATTTTCACAGAAGCCACAATTACCAGAATTAAGAGCATAAAGGACAAGTACAGAATGCACAAAAGTACAATTAAAGAAAAGTGCACAGAGGTGGCCAAACAGTGAACTCGCTAAATCTGGGACCATGAGGGGGTCACTTCCTGGGCCTTCAGGGTTCATGGCCGGCAAGTTCAAGGAGGATCCAAAGACTGGACTTTCGTCCACGTTGTCCTTGGGACTCAGCTTCTCAGCACTTGCCACACATGCTGCAGTTGCCAGCAATAGTCCTAATGTCTTCTGTTCCTGGACTGTAAGATTTAACTACTTCCCCATTTTTATTACAAAAATTCTACCTTTACAGTTGTAACTATTGCAATTAGTCATGGTAACAATTACTCACTATTGAATCATAAAAATCTTATCCCTATCTCTTTTCATCAGACCCATCTAGGCAAGAAGAAATCTATTCAGTGGGGACTCTGCCTTTCCCTGCACTCTCTTAAAACTAAATCCCCTCTTGAAAACTTGTAAGCTGGTCACTTCATGCTTTTATTGCTCCCTCATTTTGGATATCTAATGCCTAAGTTGTCTGTCCCTATCTACCCTGTATACAGAGGGCATAGGATTGATGCTTGATATGAAGACTCCTTCCCTCTCAGTTGATATTTTGAGTTACTATATCCATGAGTATAGGTCAAGTTCATCAAACTACAGCAATTTACACTTCTTTCCCTTATCAAAAATAGTTTTTTTGTTTATTTGTTATCTTCCTCTAGTTGAGTTCTGATCATCAAGCCATTAAGGCTAGGTCAAATGGTTACTATCTGAAAGTTTGGACATTCTTGTGTGTCTCCCCTCACTTCACATCAGCTGGACGCTTCCTTCTCAGCTCTAGCTCTATGTGGCTATATCCTTGTTCAGGAGTGATTCTGATTATTTGTATTGAGAAATATTTAATATAAAAATTAAAAATGCATAGATGTGACATTCAGTTCAAGAAGTTGACAATCCCTTATAGCTAATAAACACCACTTATAAGAAATTTAGTAACATTTCTATTCCTTCTGAAATTTCTCTCAAGCCTCTTTCTAGTCAATTCTACTCCCCAATACTCCTGCCATTATTTCCTGAGTTCTATAAATTTTTAAACTGAATATTTAGTTTATTTACCTTATTTCAATTGATGGGTATGGTTGAACTTAATTATCCTTTATTGGTTTTTGCTTTATATTTTTTCTCATTTGTTCTTTTTCTTCTGTTCTTCCATTCCTGCCTTATTATGGAATAATTTAAATTGAGTTTGGATTCCTGTACATAGTTGGTGACTATTTCTTTTTGTATTAGGTTTTATTTGTTGTTGTAGTGTACAGCAGAAGCACCTTCTTGTTGTTGCTAAGTATCATTGAGTAGGTTCCAACTCATAACTATCCTGTAGAAAGGGTTTCTGAGGAGCAGCTGGTTGGTTTGAACTGCTGATCTTGTGTTCAGTGCTGATCCTACAGCACCACTTCAGAAGTCCATAAGTACCTTACAACAATGTAATTATACAATCCCATTTACCACCTTTCCCACCCTGTATGCTATTTTAATTACATAATTTACTACTTTACATGCTACAGGGAGCTGGTGGCACTATAGGATAAGCACTGAACTGATATTCTATGGGAGAAAGTTGAGGTTTCTGGCTCCTTTAAAGATTTCTATAGTGTTTCTGTTGATTGATTCTTTCAAAAACATATTCCAACGTGTGGCCAGAGACGGGCAAGGATCACGTGGAACCTCGGCAACCTAAGACAGAGTCATTACCATGCTGCAATGAGTTTCGATGATGGATAAGACTGAGGAATTCACACTGACCGCCTAAGACAGGCAGCGTCCCTTAAACAAATAATAAATAAGGGGGAATCTGATGTATACCTTGCAGACCCGGTCAGGAGTTCAAGGCCCTGTGGGCCCAAGCGTTGCTGACCGTCCAAACCATAGGCTCTGAGGATCAGACTTTAGCCACCTAGCAGACATAGCAAAATGTCCCTCATCTGATTATTCAGTTATGCTGGTTAGTAATTCCATACATGAGCCTTGGATACCCACAGATAAATGTAAAAACCTTCTCTAAAAGCTGACACTGTAAATTCCTAAAAGGCAAAGTTTCCCCCCCCCCCAAAAAAAAAAAAAAAAGCTAAAGAGTATAGAGAGAAACTCTGTTAACTGATGGTATGTGGAGGGGATTATAGTCAATGCAATGAAACAAGATATATGAATGTTTGAATGTGAAACTGATGATGTACCCTGAAAACTTTCACTCAATCCACAATAAAAACCTTAAAAAAAAAAAACATATTCCAAGTCCTATCTTTCATTTTCTAAACCCTTTTTCCTTAAAGACTGTTATTGTTGTGAGGTGCCTCCAGGTTGGTTCCAATTCATAATGACCCTAGGTTCAACAGAACAAAATACTGCCAAGTCCTAAAGTAACTTCACAATTATTACTATGTTTGGATCCATTGTTGCATTCATTGAGGATCATCTACTTTTTCACTTACCATCTAACATGGAAAGGAGCTCTGGTAGCGTAGTGGTTATGAATCGGGCCGCAAACCACAAGGTCAGCAGTTCGAAACTACCAGCTATTCGGTGGGAGAAAGATGAGGCATTCTGCTCCCATAAAGATTTATAGCCTCGGAAACCTTGTACAGGGTTGCTGAGTCAAAACCGACTCCATGGCACACAGCCACCACCACCATCTAACGTGGATGATGTCCTTTTTCAGAGACTGGTCCCTCCTGATGACATGTCCAATACAGGTCAGATGTGCTCTTGCCACCCTCCCTTTTAAAAAGCAGTTTAGTTGTACTTCTTTCAAGACAGATTTGTTTTGTTCTGAAGTCCATGGTGTATATGCAATATTCTTTGCCAAGATCATAACTCAAAGGCATCAATTCTTCTGTCATCCTATTCACTGTCCAACTTTTACATGCATATTAGGTATTGGAGATGCTATGGCTTGGATCATGTTCATCTTAGTTCTTAGAGTGACATGTTTGCTTTTTAACACTTTAAAGAAAACTTTTGCAATAGATTTGGCTAGTGCTATATGTAGTGTGATTTCTTGACTGCTGTTTCCATGGGTGTTGAATGTAAGCCTTTTTGGACAATTAAAGTAAACAGACCCAAGTAAATATAAATCCTTGACAACTTCAATCTTTTCTCTATTTATCATGTTGCTTATAGGTCCAGTTGTGAGAATCTTCATGTTCTTTATGTTGAGGTGTATTCCATACTGAAGTCTGCAGTCTTTGATTTTCATTAGTAAGTGCTTCAAGTCCTCTTTGCTTTCAGAAGTCAGGAAAGATAGTGTCAGCTTCGTATTGCAAATCCTTAATGAGTCTTTCTCCAATCTTGATGCCACATTCTTGTTTAGATAGTCCAGCTTCTTGGATTATTTGCTTAACATACACATTGAATAGTAGAGTGAAAGGATACAATTCTGACACACATTTTTAAACCACACTGTATCCCTTTGTTCTATTTGAGTAATTGCTTCTTGATCTATGTACAGATTCTGCCTGAGCACAGTTAAACACTCTGGAATTCCCATTCTTTACAATGTTATCCATAGTTTGTTATCGTCCACACAATTGAATGCTTTTGAATAGTCAACAAAACACTAGTGGTATAGTGCTGTGGGTTAATGTGTTAGACTGTAAAGTCAGTCTGAACCACAAGGTCAGTGGTTTAAGCTCACCAGCCACTCCTCAAAACCATAACTCAGGGTTGCTATAGGTCAGAACGAACTTAACAGGGTTGCTATAGGTCAAGAATAAACTCAACGGTTCTCAGAATAACAACAAACATCTTCCTGGTATTCTCTTCTTTCAGTTAAGATTCATCTGACATTAGCAATGATATTCCTTGTTATACATCCTCTTCTGAAATTGGTTTGAATTTCTGGTAGCTCCCTGTCAATTTATTGTCACAACCATTTAAAAATAATTTTCTGTAAAATTTTACTTGTGTGTGATTTTAATGTTATTGCTTGGTAATTTCCACATTCTATTGGATCATATTCCTTTGGAATGGGCACAAATGTGTATCTCTTCCAGTCAGTTTGCCAACTCTTTTCCATTATTTCTTGGCATAGATGGATGCTTCTAGCACTCCATCCATTAATGCACAGACTAGAAAACTTAAAATTACATTTTCTCCCTCCTTTTGTTCATTGAATTCTACTTATGTTTAGATTCCACTATTTTAATGTACAATTAGTGAACATGAGTTTGGAGTCATGTGGCAATGAGGCAAGGTTAGAAACATGCAAGATTCGAGATACAAGCATATTACAGTTGTGAAAAAATGTAGGAGAGGCATTGTGCTGAAGTAGGCAGTTATAGAGTTAGCTTCCAATTTTAGCAAGAAGCTTCCTGATCCAATGATTTTCTTTTTTTTTTTAAGTATCAGAGTAATTTTGAATCCAACAGTGTCTCAATTATACTGCTGCCTCAGGTAGCAGTCTTTTGGTAACCAAGAGTGACCTTCTGATTATTCTTGATAACTCAGCTTAGACTCTATACTGGTAGTCCTTTTATTATTATTATTATTATTATTATGAATTAGAAATTTTACATATTTTAATTTTTTAATAGCACAAAAACTTTTCATTGGCAATATGCTGAGGTCATTCTGATGATGCAGTTACAGACAAAAAGCAGTCAGCATTTGCATTTTCACTTGCTGTTGTTAAGTGCTTTAGTGCCCATTCCTATAGGCAACACTGTATAGGGTTTCTAAGGAGCAGTTGGTGAACTTGAACTGCCATCCTTGCAGTTCAAACTGCTTTGCAGTCTGACACATTAGTCCACAGTGCCACATCAGGACTCCCGGTAGTCCTTTTAAAGAATATTTAACTATTTACTACTTTGTACTAAATTCCCTTTTAAAACTATAGTGTATTATATTCTATTAGTAAAATCTTGACAGATACGTGGAGTCTAGGGTTACTTTCATATGCAAATAGTAGCTAAATGATACTAACAAAATTAAGCGGAATCTGAAACTTCATAGCCATTTCTGAAATGGTGTCTTAATAATCTAGTGCTGCTATAACAGAAGTACTGCAAGTGGGAGACTTTAGCAAACAAATTCCTTTTCATACAGTTTAGGGGTAAAGAATGTATTTTCAATAACCTCATATGAATGTGAAAGCTGGACAGTGAATAAGGAATATCATAGAGGAATTGATGCCATTGAGTTGTGGTGTTGGAGGAGAATACTGAAAGTGCCATGGACTGCCAAAAGAACCAATAGATCTGTTTTGGAAGAAGTGCAACCAGAGTGCTCCCTGGAGGCCAGAATGGCTAAGCTTCGTCTCTCATACTTTGGACATATTGTCCGGAGAGAACAGTCGCTGGAGAAGGATGTCATGCTAGGTAAGGTGGAGGGTCAGAGAAAAAGAGGAAGACCCCCAACGAGATGGATCGGCCAGGTGGCATCACTGATGGCGTCAAGTGTAGCAGCAGTAGTGAGGTTGGCCCAGGATCGGACATTGTTTCGTTCTGCTGTGCATGGGGTCGCTATGAGTCAGTTCCGACTTGATGGCACCTGACAACAACAACATGTCTACCGGAAGTATTTTTCCATCTCTGGAATCTGGAGGAAAGTTCTTGTCTCCTTTCCATTCTGTTTTCATTAGATTCTTGGAGATCTCATGTGGTATGGCATCTATCTCTCCCATTTGTGCTTGCTTGCTTACTTCATCTGCTCTTTTATATCTCAAAAGAAGTTGGTTTAAAACACATACTGCTGCATTAACTAATACTGCATTAACAGAACAAAGGATTTGTATTGCCAAATGGAATTATAATCATAGGTATAGAGGTTATGATTTACAACACAATAATTGAGGATTTTATTATATATATAACACCAACAATGAAATTAAGAGTTAAAAAAAAATGATGACATATAATTGGTTGGAATTCTCTAAATTAAATATATTCTTTTATATAACTCTATAGAGTTCTGTAACATTCTATAAGAAAGATGGTGAAAAATAAGAAAAAAGTAGAAAAAGTGAAAAACCTTAGCTTGTTAAAGCTGATAAACATCTTCTCCTCATTTAATGGACCAAATAATTGCTGTGTACTTTAGAGAAAAGCAAAATATTTTATCTGCTAAACTGATAATGGAATAAAGTATCAAGGGGCAATGTTAAGAAATGCACTTGGATGAAGGTATAGACCTTGGCCTACACTGGGATAATTGACATTCTCAGTACCAGCAATCACTATAAACACCAACAATTTCTATAGCTATTGTCTCTAGTTATTTGTTTAATCGAATCCAGATCACTCAAGGACATAAAACCTGTTGGAAATTTCAGGGTACTTGGAATCCAAACTTCTCTTGATGTTTTCTCTATAAATTGTCATATACTTTGTCATAAACTGTGTATATTGGTTTCTCTCTGTCATTCAAATTACTATCTCATTATGGCAACCTACCAAAAAGGCAAACTGTTAAGACCCCATTTCCACTCTCAAGGTAGCAAATTTGAGTTTTGCATTTCTCAAATTTTCAGTTTGCTACATCTCTTTATTATGGACTAAGATTAAATTTCAGCTTTCTGTTTTCACTTTGTTTTCTCCTTCAGATAAATTTGTATTCAAACCAATTCATGTCTCACTGGGGTCATAAACATGTATGATGGTTTTTAGTGTCCTATATTTCTTCTGTTACAGTGGAACTTTATGTTATATATTAGAAATTGTTTTTCCTTTATTAGGAAGATTTTTTCATTTAATTAGCTTTCTATTAATAGGTGTTACATATTTAGAGTTGCATTTCTGTTTATATTGGTTTTTATTATTTGTGCATCTCTAAAATTGTCTGCCTATCTATTTATCATGTTCTTTCAGGATTTTGCTTGCATTTAAAAGTATAATTATCTTGATTTTGTCTGGCGAATTGTATCCGTTAAAATTGAATCTAGTTTTTTCCACACATCTCCCCAGACAATCTATAATCTGTGAGGTATACATGGGTAGATTGGGTCACAGTAACCTCTGTAGTACATTCTTCAGAAGAGTGAGCTTCATTTAATCTTAGGCAGATTAGAAGGAAGCCTTACATTTTATATTATTATTAGGATATATTATAGGAAAAAGTTGTCTTGGGAAAAGACAAGCAAATTAAATTTTGCCTAAAAAATACCTCCTATAAATTATAGGTACTCATTGTTGTTGTTCAGTCCCATTGAGTTAATTTTTACTCATAGTGGACCCATTGACAGTAGAAATACTCTATAGTGCTTTCTAGTTTTTAAGTCTTTATAGAACAAGATTGCTATACCTTTCTCCCATAGTCACAGAGCAGGTCTAACCAAATTTTGGTTAGCAGCTGAGCACTAAGCCATTGTAGTCAGGGTTCTTATGTTTTAACTGCATAAAAGCTTTACATTAAAGTCAGGTTTTGGCTAACTTTATCTAAAGTGTTTATGCATGGTATTGGAATTCAACAGAAGGGACTAGCATAAGAAAATAATGTGCTCAACAGGATCTCAACCACTGTAAGCTCAAATAAAATGAATCCTAGAAAATGTCCAAAGTATTTAGCACCTTTGTGTGGTGCAATAGAATAAGCACTGAACTACTAAGCTCAATGCCAGCAGTTCAAACCAACCAACTGCTCCTTGGAAACCCTATACAGGGTCGCTATGAGTCAGAAACTACTCAACTTACTTAACAACTAATACAGTGGATCGCAGGAAAAAAGACCTAGTAATCTAATTCCATAAAGATATTTAGCTTTGGAAACCCTATGGGAGCTATTCTACCCTTTTATATGGAATCACTGTGAGTGGAAATTCACTTAATGGCACATGACAACTACAACTTTAGAAACATCAAAGAAATGAATTGAGGAGGCAGTAGACTATAGAAATTGCACATACTAGCAAATGTTGGAGATTCTGGAGATGAGAAAAAGAGAAATCATAAAATCATAAGGGATTCTACAATATATGAGAAACTTGAATGTGTTTAAATGTCATGAGGAAAATTCGAACAAAAGACACAAAAAGAAAACATAGAGAAAAAAATGGTTTGTTGGTAATGAGTTAGATAACTGAGGAGGGTAATTCCAAAGCAAAATTGGGGAGTTGGTTTTCTATAAAGTAAAAACCCAGATCAATGGCTAAGAATGAACAGGATATGGTATATGAGTCCACAGGATCCTCAGTGCAACCTGGTATTTTTCAGACTGCTTCTACTGAAATACAGATTTTTCCTAATACCCCATAGCATAATAGAGATCAATTTACCAAATAAATGTACTTAAAATGTAGTACCAATTTCACATATACACTACGTATTATGCACACACACACACACACACACACACACTATCTTGGGGGGAAATATCATGTGCATTGGCTGCTATAATTTAGATTCAGAAAAAATATCACTATGCTCTAGGGCCCATATTTTTGCAATATATACACTTTATGCAACAGAGCATCAGAACTTTAAATGTTGTAGTAGTTGTTGTTAAGTGCCATCAAGTCGATTCCAACTCATAGCGACCCTGTATAGGGTTTCCAAGGAGCAGCTGGTGAGCTTGAACCACGGAGCTTGCAGTTCAAATGACTTTGCAATCTGATGCATTAGCCCACAGTGCCACACCAGGACTTGTTAGGTGCCATTAAATCAGTTACAATTCTAGCAACCCTATGCAAAGCAGATAGAAACACTGCCCTCCCCATCATGTACCATCCTCATAATGTTTGACCCTATTGTTGCTGCCACTGTGTTTATCCATCTTGCTGAGTATCTTCCTCTATTTAGCTGACCCTCCACTTTATCAAGCATGAAGTTCTTCTCTAAGGATTGGTCATTCTTGACAACATGTACAAAATATAAAAGATAAAGTCTTGCCCATTGTCATAGCTTAGGAATAATCTAGCCATATTTCTTTCAGAAGAGATTTATTTGTTCTTCTAGGAGTCATAGTATTTCAGTGTTCTTCAGTAACACCATAGCTCAAATTCAGATTTTTCTACAGCCTTGTTTATTCATTGTCCAACTTTCCCATGCTGATGAGGCAATTTAAAATACCATGGTGCGGGTCAGGCTTGGGTCAGGCACACCTTAGTACGTAAAGGGATATCTTTGTTCTTTTACACTTTTAAGAGGTCTTTTGCAGCAGATTTGCCCAATGAAATACTTTAGATTTCTTGGCTTCTGCCTCTATATTTGATTGTGGATTCAAATAAAATAAATTTTCTGAAACATCAAGTTTTTTCTTCATTTATCATGATGTTATCTATTGGCCAAGTTGTGAGGATATTCATTTTCTTTACATTGAGATACAATCTGTAAGAAGGCTGTAATCTTTGATCTTCACCAGTAAGTACTTCACAACCAATTTCTTCCGGCATTGAAAGTTATCTCATCTGCATATCACAAGTTGTTAATAAATCTTCCTCCAATCAGATGTTAAGTTCTTCTTCATTATAGTCCAACTTCTCAAATTATTTGCTCAACATGTACAATGAACAAGTATGGTGAAAGGATACAACCATGACACACACCTTTATTGATTTTACAACATGCAACATCATCTCATTTTGCTTTAGCAACTGACTCTTGGTCTAGGTACAGGTTCTTCTTGAGCACAATTAAGCATTCTGGAAATCCCATTCATTACAATGTTATCCAAACTTTGCTATTATCCACACAATCAAAATGCCTTTTTCCTAGTCAAAAAAGCACAAGTGACTTCCAGTTTTGGCAGCTGCAGAGGCAGAGTCAGGAAGGACAGGGTCCGTGAGGGAGGTATTGAAAACTCAGAGAAGCTGTTTTCACGGAACAGCTAGAAGGGTCTGAATCAAGCATAAGGTTCTGAGAGTCAGTTTCCCGACCCCACTGTATAAAGGAAAATATTGTGATTTAGGATTCAATCAGGACACGAGACTCCCTCTGCGACCAACCCCCAGGGCTGAGTTCAGAGGGCGGGACCACAGCCAGACCTCCACAGTGACCAGCACTAAAAACCTGTGCAATAACATTTGCAAAAGGAGGTGTGGGGGTATTTTACATGTTTTTCATTCCTCTTCCCTGTCACGCCTTCTATGCCCAGTCACCAAAAGAAAAGAAATAATAAAGATCAAAGCAAAAATAAATGAGATGGAAAACAGATAACCTATTAAAAGACACAACAGGACAAGAAGCTGGTTCTTTGAAAGAATTAATAAAATTTACAAACCATTGGCAAACTTAACAACAGAAAAGAGGGAGAAGACACAAACAATCACATTAGAAACCACATGGGTGATGTCACAAAGGAACCAAACATAATCAAAAGAATAATAACTGAACACTATGAACAGTTGTACTCCAACAAATTCAAAAACCTAGAAGCGATAGATACATTTTTAGAAAAACACGACCTACCTAAACTTACACATGAACAAGTAGAAAACCTGAACAGACCCATAACAAAAGAAGAAATTGATCAGGTCATAAAAAAAGTCCCAACTAAAAGAAATCCAGGCCCAGATGGCTTCACTGGTGAGTTCAGGGAAGAGCTGTAACCAATTCTACTGGAATTATCCCAGAATATAGAAGAGGACAGAAAACTTCCTAATACTTCTTATGAAGTAAGCATAACCCTCATACTAAATCAGGGAAGGACGTCACTAAGAAAGAAAACTATAGACCAAATTCCTTCATGAACATGGATGCAAAAATTCTCAACAAAATCCTAGCCAACAGAAGCCAGCAGCACATCAAAAAAATCATATATTATGACCAAGTTGGTTAAATTAAAGGGATGCAAGGATGGTTCAACACTAGAAAAACAATCACTGTAATCCACCACATAAATTAAAAAAAAGGAAAAGAACCACATGATCTTATCAATAGATGCAGAAAAGACATTTGACAAACTCCAACATTCATTCCTGATAAAAACACTTGACAAAGTAGGAATTGAAGGGGAATTCCTCAACATAATCAAGAGCATGTATACAAAACCAACAGCCTACAATACTCTCAATGGAGAGAAGCTGAATTCTTTCCCTCTGCAATTGGGAAACAGACAAGGATGCCTTTTGTCAAGACTCCTATTCAATATTGTTTTAGAAGCCTTAGGCAGAACTATATGATAAGATAGGGAAATTAAAGGTATCCAAATTGGCAAAGAGGAAATAAAACTCTCTCTATTTGCAGACAATATGGTCCTATACATAGAAAACCCCAAAGACTCAATAAAAAAGCTACTAGACATCATTGGAAGATTCAGCAATGTGGCAGGGTATAAGATCAACATACAAAAATCAGTTGGATTTCTCTATACTAATAATGACAGCAAAAAAAAGGATATTAGGAAAGCAATACTATTTACAAAAGCTACCCAAAGGATGAAATATTTAGGAATATATGTGATAAGAGAAACAAAGGACCTACACAAAGAAAATTACAAAACACTACTACAAGAATTTAAATGAGACTTACAAAAGTGGAAGAATATATCATGTTCCTGGATAGGAAGACTTAACATCATGAAAATGTCAATACTGCCCAAAGCATTTTACACATATAATGCAATCCCAATCAAGATTCCAATGACATTCTTCAAAGAGATGGAAGAAACCATTACAAACTTTATATGGAAGGGAAAGAGACCCAGGATAAACAAAGAACTGCTTAAGAAGGAGAACCCCATCCAGAATCCTAGAGGTGGGAAATTTCCACTTGAAAGGACAAATAGCCTAGAACAGCTATCTGTACAGATGACACTTCATGAAAGAAAGACCAGCATGAAAAATAAAAAATAATAGCGGCAGTCTGATTCACTACTACAGAAACAAGCAAGCTGTTAACTAAGGAGCCATCAAGGCAAGTGGTCAGGTCCACTAAGAGCAAACTCCCTTCTAAGACTAAGACTCAAAGGGAATACATAGTAGGCATACGGTCTGGCTGGTGACCACCCTGGTCACAGATAAGGGGGAAAAACAGCAAGGAAGTTGGGAGCTAAGTCCTACCACACTCAATAGACTCCTATGAGTCCAGGTGGAGACCTGGTTGGCCAGCAGTATGACAAGATCCAGGGAATCCTGGGCCCAGAGGCAGTGACATGGCCTCAGAGGACTAGAGTGGAGAGTGAAGCTTTCAGCCAATGTGAAGTGAGGGGAGAGGCACAAGAACACGCAAACTTTCAGATAGAACCCACTTGACATGGCTTCAGTGGCTGGATGACCAGAATTCGACTAGAAAAAAAAAAGAAGAGGAAAAAAAAAAAAAAAGTGACCCGCTATAAGTTGATGAACTTAACCTATACTTGTGGATGTGTTGTTGTTGTTGTTGTTAGGTGCCATCCAGTCGGTGCTGACTCATAGCGGCATTATGCACAACAGAACTAAACACTGTATGATCCTGGGAAAACCTCACTATTATTGCCACAATTGAGCCCATTGATGCTGCCACTTGGCCAATCCATCTCATTGGGGTTCTTCCTCTTTTTCTCTGGCCCTACTCCTTACCAAACATAATATCCTTCTCCAGTGACTGGTCCCTCCTGACAATATGTCTAAAGTATAAGAGATGAAGTTTGACCATCTTGGCCTCCAAGGAGCACTCTGGCTGCACATCTTCCAACACAGATCTCTTGGTTTTATACACAGCCCATGGCACTTTCAATATCCTCCTCCAACACCATAACAAAAAGCATCAATTCTTCTATGATCTTCTTTATTCACTGTGCAGCTTTCTCATGCATATGAGGTTATTGAAAATAACATGGATTGGGTCAGGCGCACCATAGTCCTGAAGCTGACATCTTTGGTCTTCAACACTTTAAAAGAGTCGTGTGCAACAAATTTGCCTGATGCAATACGTCGTTTGATTTCTTGACTGCTGCTTCTGCGAGTTTTGATAGTTGATCCAAATTGAATGAAGTCCTTGACAACTTCAATCTTTTCTCCACTGGTAAGAATGCTGTTTATTGGCCCAGTGGTAAGAATTTCTGTTTTCTTTACATTGGGATTTAATCATATCTTTGATCTTCATTAGGATATGTTTTAAGTCCTCTTCACTTTCAGCAAGCAAGGTTGTATCATTTGCATATAACAGGTTGTTAATGAGTCTTCCTCCAATCCTGATGCCACGTTTTTCTTCACATAACCCAGCTTCTCGGATTATCTACTCAGCATACAGGTTGAATAAGTATGGTGAAAGAATACAACCTTGTCTCACACCTTTTTAAATTTTAAAACATTCAGTTTTCCCACATTCTGTTTGAACAACTGCTTCTTGGTCCAGGTACAGATTTCTCATGAGCACAATTAAGTGTTTTGGAATACTCATACTTCTCAGTGTTATCCATAGCTTGTCATGATCCACACAATCAAAAGCTTTGTGCAGTCAATAAAGCAGAGATAAACATCTTTCTGGTATTTTCTGCTTTCAGCCAAGATCCATTGGACATCAGCAATGATATCCCTCGTTCCACAGCCTCTTCTGAATCCAGCTTGAACCTCTGGAAGTTCTCTGTCAATGTATGCTTGCAGCTGTTTCTGTATTATCTTTAGTACAACTTA
>NW_006408630.1:7009603-7010275 GCF_000296735.1 Chrysochloris asiatica
ATAACAAAAGCACGAACTGCCAGAAGAACAAAGTGATCTGTGTTTAGAAGAAGTGCAATCATAATGGCAGATGAGTGGTGGACTTATAGATGTAGGAGCTCAAAAAAGGGAACAAATCTTTACAGCGAGGATTACTCCCACCCCTCAGTACACAGGGTTGACAGAGACGGGCAACTTAGACATTGGCTGCCCAAAATTGGGGGGGGCTACAATGGCAAGAAGTGACTCGCTTACAAGCTTTCAAGAGGTAACCTAGGTCCAGTTGGGGCAGGGGAAGATAGTATCTCCACTGAATGGTTTCAAACCTGTTGGTATGGAGCTAATGAAAGGAGCAGGATGAAACTCTTGTACAATACTGAATAATTGCTATACAACTGACTGTGAGGGTTTGAAATGTAAAGGTAAATGTTTTGTAACAAAAGGAGGGAGTGATTGATTTTGCAGTCTAGGAGCGGAGGTCCCTGGGACCATCAAATGAGAAGTGTGTAGTTCAGGACCAGTGAAGCAGGAACAACAGAAATGGAGGCAGAGATGATAATGTGGACAGATGGAGCAGCTGGGGACACTGGACTCATGGAGGGAGGAGGGCTGTGTGCTGATGGCCAGGGGGCAGGCCTGTGGAGTGTACTCTCTGTTTGTTTGATTGTGCATTGAGGAGCTTGTAATCATTGC
>NW_006408630.1:7021198-7027013 GCF_000296735.1 Chrysochloris asiatica
TTAAGTCAATTCATAAACAGAATGAAACATTGCCTGAGTTTGTGTCAACCTCACAATTATTGTTATGTTTGAGCACACTGTTACAAACACTATGTCAATCCATCTTTGGGAGGGTGTTTGTCTTTTTCACAGACCTTCTGCTTTATGAAGCATGATGTCCTTCTCCAGGGATTGGAACCTCCTGATAGCATGTAGAAAATACATGAGACAAAATTTCACCATCCTTGCTTCTAAACAACATGCTGACTGCACTTCTTCTAAGACAGATTTGTTCATTCTTTGGGCAGTCAATCGTATTTTCTATATTCTTTATCAAAACCATAATTCAAAGGTACCAAGTTTTCTCCAGTCTTCCTTATTCATTGTCTAGCTTTTGCATGCTTATGAAATTATTGACAATACCACAACTTGCATAAAGCACATCTTAGTGCTTTTAACACATTAGGAGGATCTTTAGCAGATTGTACAACATAATACATAACTTGACATCTTGATTATTACCAGAGACATTGGTTATTAACCAAAATAAAAGGAACTTTTTGATAACTTCAATCTTTTCTCCATTTATCATGCTATTCACTTGTGAGGATTTTTCTTTCTGTCTATGTTGAGGTGCAATCCATATTAAAGGCTGTATTCTTTGATCTTCACCAGTAAGTACTTTAAGTCCTCTTCACTTTCAGTAAGCAAGTTTATATCATCTGCACATCACATGTTGTTATGTTTTCCTCCAATCCTGATGCCACGGTCTTCTTCCTTCTTCCAGTACAGTTTCTTGGATTATTTGTTCAGTATGCAAATTGAATAAGTATGGTGAAAGTACGATTCACTTTTTCCCTATACTCTACAATATCTACTTGTTCAATTTGAACAACTGCCTCTTGGTCTATGTGCAGGTTCCACATGAGCAAAAGTTAAGTGTTCTGGAATTCTTATTCTTCTCAATATCACTCATAGTTTGTTATGATCCAAACAGTTGAATGCCTTTGAATAGTCAATAAAAAGCAGGCAAACACTTTCTGTTATTCTCTGCTTTCAATCAATACCCACCTGACATCAGCAATGATATCCCTTGCTCCTGGTCATCTTCTTAAGCTGACATAAATTTCCGGCAGTTCCCTATTAAAGAAACTACTGCAATATTCATTAATAATAGTAACACTGCACATACAATGTATAAAAGAAAATTGTTTGTTGTTGTTAGGTGCCATCGAGTCAGCACTGACTAATAGCGACCTTATGCACAGCAGAATGAAACAATGTCCGATCCTGGGCCAATCTCACTACTGTTGTGACACTTGAGTCCATCAATGCTGCCACTTGGCCAATCCATCTCGTTGGGGGTCTTCCTCTTTTTCTCTAACCCACTATCTTACCAAACATGATATCCTTCTCCAGCGACTCTTCCCTCCTGACAATATGTCCAAAGTATGAGAGATGACGTTTGGCCATCTTGGCCTCCAAGGAGCACTCTGGCTGCACTTCTTCCAAAACAGATCTATTGGTTCTTGTGGCAGCCCATGGAACTTTTAGTATTCTCCTCCAACCATAACTCAAAGGCATCAATTCTTCTACAGTCTTCCTTATTCACTGTCCAGTTCACATGCAGATGAGGTTATTGAAAATACCATGGCTTGGGTCAGATGCACCTTAGTCCTCAAGCTGACATCTTTGCTCTTCAACACTTTAAAAAGGTCTTGTGCAGCAGATTTGCCTAATGCAATACGTCGTTTGATCTCTTGACTGCTGCAAAGAAAATTAGAAGATGTAAAAAATGATAAGGAATTATTGAAGAGCAATATCCTAGTCATTAATGAGCTGAAATGGACTGGCAGTGGCCATGTGGAATTAGAATGATTTCTGACTCATTGTGGCCTGATATGATTGAGTAGAACTGTCCTTTTTTGTTTTCTAGGCTGTAATTTTTACAGTAGCAGATCTCCAGTTATTTTCTTTCAAGAAACACTAGATGGATTGAAACTATCAGCCTTTTGGTTTACAGCTGAGTGCTTAGCAATTGCACCACTAAGGACTCTTTACCACAAACTCAGTGACTCTTAACAATAAGTATTTATTCTCTCATGTCTGCAGGTCAGAAGTATGGGTTCTCTTAGCTGGTTCCTTAGTGCTGCATTTCATATAGCTAAAATCAGTATCGAGTTTCAAAATTTGTGTCTGGAGTTTTAAAAGAAGAATTACTTACAAGCTCATTGAGGTTATTGCCAGAGTTCATGTCTTTACAGATGTAACTGAGTTCCTCATTTCCTTGCTAATTGTCAGATTGAGACCACTCTTGAATACTAAAATAAGCTTCTTCCTAATCTTGGAAAGTAGACCCCTAAATTACACAACCAGCATGTCAAATCCTTCTCACGCTTGGTACCTATTCCCTTATGTTGGATTTCTCTTCTGCTGCTTCTTTCAGTCAGAGACTGTTCCTTCCCTGCTCTTTAATTACTTTCACAAAGTCCCTTTTTGCTAACTAAGGTCACCTAGTCAAAGTTTCTGTGGATCAGTACAAGGATATCTTTGAAGTGCCATGATTTTACCTACTACAAAAATTACCTGATTCCACTCATTACTTTGACTTCAGTGTTGGATGGTGGTGGTGGTTATGTGACGTGGAGTCAGTTCCAACTTATAGCGACCCTGTACAGGTTTTCCAAGGCTGTAAATCTTTACGGGAGCAGTATGTCTCATCTTTCTCCCATGGAACAGCTGGAACTTTCGAATTGCTAACCTTGCAGCTCGCAGCCCAATTCGTAACCAGTGTTGGATAGTGTTGTATTTATTGGAGTCTGGAATCTGGTTTCCAATGTCTCTTTATCTGGGTCTAACTCTTTGGGTTCTACTTTTGAATTCTCATCAATTCTAGAGAATTGTCACAAGAAAGCAATGGAAAAATGTTGTAATTCTTCTAACATGTATGTGTGAGTAAAATGTTGAATAATCATAATACTGATAGAAGAAACTGGAAATCACTATATAGTCAAGCCTATTTGGAACTGCCTACTGACAACTGGTCAACATGGTGGTGTTACAGAGCTTGAACATTGCCTAGTGCTGGCTTAATGAAGAAGATAAAGAAACTCAAGTTATATTCCTCATAGGGAAAACAATAAAGATCCAAAATTATTTGTATCAATAGCTGCTCTACTGATTTAAAAGTAAGATTAATTTACCAGAAATAATCGTGGTTACGAATTGGGCTGTGAGGTCAGCAGTTCAAAACTACCAGCTGTTCCATGGGAAAAAGATGAGGCTTTCTGCTCCTGTAAAGATTTCCAGCCTCAGAAACCCTGTACAGGGTCACTATGAGTCGGAACCAACTCCACAGCACATAACAACAACAACAAATTTAATGTTATACTTACCAACACACTAATATTAAACACAAGATGAACAGAATGTGATCTGGTAGTAAAACTTGTGACACTCATTAGACAGTGGTATGGCACTGTAGGAAAAAGCACTGGACTGAAAGATTGGATTGAACCACAAGGTCGGTGGTTCAAACTCACCAGCCACTCCTTGGAAACCCTATACAGGGTCGCTATGAGTCGGAACCAATTCAATGTCACTTAACAACAATAGTCAGTCCACCTCTAATTTTCACCTAAAGAAAACCCTTCAAAAATGGTTTCCCACAAAATCTGAAATTACTCTCCAGTAACACATTTCCCTTTAAATGATAGCTGAAAAAAGCAAGAATATGTTACTTTTTCTTTCTAGAGTTGTAGGGCTAGTGGACTCAAAGCATTTGCTTTTCTAAGAGGTTTATATCCGTCTTATAATAATTAGAGAGAATTGAGTGGAGAGATGTTCTTCATGCCCTCTCTAATTACCACTACTTGAAGTAAATTAGAATGAATCCAATTTCTTACCTTTTCAAAGGCAATATTGATGCAAGAATAATTAATTTTCAAATGGAACAAATTTCTACTGCTTTTTATATGGAATGACTGCACATTATATCTAAAAATAAAATAAGGTATAATATTTTTATCAAAAAAGATGTCATAGCATTGTTGACAAGGTCACATATATACATATACGTGAATATATGCATATGTACAGAACTTGGTAATTTTTTTTTACATCTATAAAAAAGCAATAGGATAAATGTTAACCATTATGTAAATATTCACACAAACAACCAAGAATGTTTGGAAGCTTGTTTTAGTAAACATATTCTATGGCTGATGATGTGGTTAAGTGCTCTTGAGTGGGTTCAAACTCATAGGGACACTGTATAGGGTTTCAGAGGAGCAGCTAGTAGGTTTGAACTGCAGATCTTGCAGCTCAAACTGACCTTGCAACCCAGCACATTATCCTGCAGTGGCACACCAGAACTCTTTCATGACAGGTATGACCCATTTAAAAATATATGTGCTAGTTACATAAAATTAGATTTTATAAAAACGAATTATATGAGTATTTCGTTTGTAAAACTTTTTTTGCCTTAAAAGTAATGATCAAGAAAATATTTCCACATAATTAGTTTCTCTGATGAATCTAAAATATAGTTTACTTAAAATTTAATTTGCACCATTTTTTTAGCTAAAAATATACTTTATAAAATTAGTTATACCTCTTTAGGCAAGCTGTTCAAGTACAAAGATAACCAAATAACAGAGATTCTGTGAGTAATCACTTTCATATATAATTCCAGAAGCATTTGAAACTTTTTTTCAAAATTTGGACTTTTTATGTATCACTTTTCAGCAATTGATAAATAATGTCTCATTTATATACGTTCAAGTTTTTAGCCCATTTCCTCTCAGTAAATGTTCTAAAATTTTTCTATTTTGGTTAAATCACTACATTCAACCCCCTCCCCTCTCACACACTGTTATATACTTGTTAAGTATTGTCGAATCAGATATCAACACTGTAATGGTTTCTGAGGCTGTAAATCTTTAAAGGAACAGAAAGCCTAATCTGTCTCCCAATGAGGGGCTAGTGGACTAGAACTGCCAACCTTGTGATTAACAGTCCAGTGATTACACTACAGCATCACCAGTGCTCCACCTATATGCTGTTTTTGTTACTAAGTGTCATGGAGTCAGTTCTGACTCATAGTGAAATTGTATCTGGTTTTCGAGGGACTCTGTTGAGTTTGATGCCAACCTTGGGCTAGCAGTGCTGATGTTATTCTACAGTTCCACACCAGGACTCCACCTATACACTTCTGGTTCTTGCTATGTGCCATGCAATGGGTTCACTCATAGTGACCTGTACAGGGTTTCCAAGAAACAGCTAGTAAGTTTGAACTGCCAACCTTTTGAGTCGCAATGCAGTGCTTATCCTACACTTCCACAGCAGGATTCCAACTATATACTCCTTGTCATCGTGATGTGCGGTGGAGTCAGTTAAGACCCACAGTGACCCAATACAGGGTTTCCAAGGCTATAAATCTTTACAGGAGGAGAAAGCCTCATCTTTCTCCCACAGAACAGCTGGCAGTTTCGAACTGCTGATTAGCAGCCCAATTCGTAACCACCATATATACTGTTGTGATTGTTGTTAGGTGCCATCGAGTTGGTACAGACTCATAGCGACCTTATGCACAGCAGAATGAAACACTGCCCGATCCTGGGACAACCTCACAATAGTTCCGACGCTTGAGTCCATCGATGCTGCCACTTGGTCAATCCATCTTGTTGGGGTTCTTTCTCTTTTTCTATGATCCTCCACCTTACCAAACATGATATCCTTCTCCAGAGACTGGTCCCTCTTAACAGTATGTCCAAAGTATGAGAGACAAAGTTTGGTCATCTTGGCCTCCAAGGAGCACTCTGGCTGCACTTCTTCC
>NW_006408630.1:7028272-7030011 GCF_000296735.1 Chrysochloris asiatica
CCAAGAGGCAGTTGTTTGAACAGAACATGGAAACACTTAATGGTTTAAAATTAAGAAAGGTGTGTGCCAAGGTTGTATTCTTTCATCATACTTATTCAACCTGTATGCTGAGCAAACTTTTTTGACTTAACCTCAGATGATCATTCAAATTTCCAGAAAGAGATAAACTTTTTTATTGATTTTCCAAAAGTACCTGATCATTTTTGGTTATACTGATTAAACCAGATTCTAGACCTATAAGGGCATAACCTTAGGCTTCGATAAATTCATCAGTATCATTTTACTGAATCAATTTTAATGCATCAATCAATCACAAAAAGAAGCATAAAATTTCTTAGGAGTAACCTCATGCTTACTGGATATATGTAATAGTCAGTACAAATTGTCAAAATCTTCTGAACAGAATCAATTAGCACTGAACGCATATCCATTCAACTTTCTCTAAAAAATATTCCCAACCGTGTCTGCCCTCTGAGGTTTCCAATCATTGGAGGATTTCATTACTGTAACTTCTAAATCACCTCCCAATATACATTTTCCACTGTAATTAATACAGTACAATACACCAGCTCAATCATTTTTCCCCATGACTTTAGTATTCTCATCCTGTTTTACATAAATTGTTATTTGTACCATGACTATTCTTACATCCTTCTCTTGTTTCCATGAAAGAGCATTTTTTCTTCCAACATAAGACAATATTCAACTGTGCTATAGATGTCCCCATACACTATTAAATCAAAATATTCTGTAAACTCTCTTTCCCTTGTGTACTTTAAACCTCTTTGCTTTCCCTAATTCTGATTTCTTAAGAATTTAATATGTTCAAGTCTTTCTCATCTTAAAAGAAAAACAAAAATTGAAAACAACACAAATAAGAAGCATTTATTTTCCTGGCATTATCCGGGATTCCTCATCACTTTATAGCCAACTTTTCCTTTCAATCGTACCTATTCGCTTCACTTCCCAAGCCATTGCAAAAAAGAAGACATTACCTCTATCCCACCAAAACCATCTTCACGGAGGAGACCTGCATCTCACAGGCATCACATGCTGCCCACAAGCATCACATCTAAAGACTGCCTTTAAGACATTATGCTTATTGACAACATTAGAAAGGACCAATATTGAAAAATAACTTGGATTGCAATCCTGACTCAAATAATCATTATCTGTACAACTTTGAGCAAATAAGTTACATTTCGAAGCTTAGTTCCGTCGGTAGTAAAGCATACCTGAGGACAAAAAAAAAAAAAGGAAAAGCACCATATTGTATTTTTATGAAGGTCTGCTTAACACTCAAGCAATATTACATAATCACATAAAAACTCCTTTATTATTAAGATTGAACTCCTTTATTTATTTATTTACTTACTTATTCATTTATATCATTCAATATGCAAAACTCAGGAAAAAAGATGGAATATCTTCACTCCACCTTTTCATGATTGTCTTCCAATTTTATGCTATAATTAAATATTAAAATATATTCATGTTACTGCCCATTCATCTTCTATTATCATTTTTGTAGTGAATTCATCATTTCATTTAATGAATTATACTCATAGCATACTTCTTGGAAACTAAACTGTCTTTTGAAAAACAGTGGTAATCAAGACTTTATCTCACAGCTTACATGCTGCTGTAAGGAGAGTGTATAAGTAAGTAAACTATAAATAAATAACATATGTCCAGATTTAAAGTGTTATGAAGGAACAAAAAAAAAAAAAAAAAAAAAA
>NW_006408630.1:7032626-7034423 GCF_000296735.1 Chrysochloris asiatica
GATGTATCCACCCTGGCTTTGGGGTGCCTCATTGTCCCCCTTCTTCTGTCTGTCTGTGTATTCTTTTGCTATCTCTATCGCCATCAGGTATCTCCTCCTCGTGAACCAAACCCCTATGTCGAGGCCAGCCCCCGACATAAATCTTTATGGGAGTTGTTGTTAATTCAATATATGGAAATTGAAAGGAGCTCTGGTAGCATAGTGGTTACGAATCGGGCTGCTAACCTCAAGGTCGGCAGTTCGAAACTACCTGCTGTTCCGTGGGAGAAAGATAAGGCTTTCTGCTCCCGTAAAGATTTGCAGCCTTGGAAACCCTGTGTAGGGTCACTATGAGTCGGAACCGACTACACGGTACTTAACAACAACAACGTATGTGTAATGGAAAATCTTAAGAAGTCTTGATTTATATAATTCATGATTAGACTTGCTTGATAACAGAACACTGCCTACTCTCTATAGAATAGACTGTACAAAGACATGAGAAAAAGTTAGGAGGCCTCTACATTAATTCAGTAAAGAGTTAATTTAGAACTGGGAATATCAGTGAGGATGGAGAAAAGTGGACAGATGCTGAATTATTTTTGAGTAGAGTTTAAATGTCTTGCTAATAGATTGAATATAGAAGATTAATAATAAAGGGAAAGAATAAAGAGGAATCCCAGATTTTGGGTTTGATCATCCAAGCAAAGAAAGCTGCCTAGATTTATATGCTGAAGTGGCTGTCATCAAGAATTTTATTTGGAGCATGTTAAATGTAGTATGCATATTAGATTTCCAATTGGAATACCAAGTAGGCAACAAGTGAGTTGGAGATAGTGGAGTTTTCAGAGCTAGAATTACAAATTTTAAAAGTCATCAACCATATATCTTTGTGATAGGTAAGATCACAGATTGAGAAGTGCAGGAAGAATAGTACAACTGAGTCGTGGGGCACACAATCATTTATTAGAGGCAGCCAAGAAGACAGAGACATAATTGTCAGTGTTTTGGAAGGTCAAGCCATCTAGATGCCACTTTTGAATTTCAGATTCATTTCAAACTCAATATTCTGAAATTGAACTCTTCTTCCTCTGACCCAAACCTGGAAGTCATTCTTAATAATGCCCTTTCCCTGACAATTTACATTCAATCTATTCCCAAGTCTGAATTATTCTACCTTCAAAATATCAATTGAATATGTACTGTTCCTCTTTCTCTGCTTTACTGCCTTATGAGAGTGCTTTAATCCCCACTCTCATAATATATCATGCAGTTTAATCTTCAGTCTTCTAGCTTCAATTTATTCCCCTGCTGCTGTTGTAATGGTATTTTTTAACATGTAAATTTGATGTTACCGTTCCCTTCATTAAAAACTTTGGTGGGCCTATTGTATTTAGTATTTGAAATTCCAAATGTTCCTATGTGTGCAATTAAAAGAATAGTCTTCTCTATCCAATTCATTTTACCATACCCACTCAATCAATAGAGTTCAAACATATCTTTTTCTATTATTTTTGTTATAAAAATATTTTGTATTTATATTTTTATATTATTTTTATGGTTTTACATCATCCCACTAACTTCTATTCAATAGTTAGTAGCTATTGAACTCAATGTCCATTTTTCTACTAAGTAATTCTGGACTAAATAAAGGTAAAATGTTCCTAAAGCAATGCATGATATCTTTCACACTTTCAATATAAGAAAGGTAAAATTAAATTAGTCGTCTCTCCTTATTGTTTTTCAGTAACTTCATAATATCCCTATGTATACCAGAAGGAAATATTGCCTGGCTCTGTACCATCCTTACAATTGTTC
>NW_006408630.1:7034825-7049450 GCF_000296735.1 Chrysochloris asiatica
CAAGCCAGGTTGCTTTCAATCCCTTCATATGTGGGGAAAGCTGGACAAGAAATAAGGAAACCCAAACAAAAATGGATACATTTGAATTATGCTGTTAATGAAGAATATTGAATATACATACCATGGATTCCCAGAAGAATGTGTTTCCTTAGTGTTATTCTTATATCATGTACATGTTGTTTAATTTATAGTTTATTTTTTATTTTCTTGTCGCATAGAAAGAAACTACAATATATATGAAGTCACCTATATGTCTAAATGAGTCCTGATGCAGAGCTGTGGGCTAGTGGGTCAGACTGCAAAGTCATTGGAACTGCAAGATCTGTGGTTCAGGCTCACCAGCTATTCCTTGGAAATCCTATACAGGGTTGCTATGGGTCAGAATCAAATAGACAGCACTTAACAACAACAATATGTGTCTAAAGGAGTTCTGATGTAGCACTGTAGGATAAGCACTTGTTTGCTAAACACAAGGTCAGCAGTTAAAACCCAACAGTCATTCCTGTACGTGTATCACTTAATCACATATACAAATTATATTAAAACAATTTTGTTGAAGGGTTCAAAAAAGATATGGTGGTTGATTTCCATTTGTACTGAAATAATTGTTTCTGATTTTCAAAAACTGTTTACTAAAAATAAAGTGGTTTGTTTTCCTTTTTTAAAAGTAAAACTGTATTAGCTTTACCCTTGGTACTGTAGGATAAGCATTGGACTGTGACCACAAGGTATATTTTGTTTTTAAGTGCTGACAAATTGGTTCCAACTCATAGTGGTGGTGTAAAGGGTTTCTTAGGGATGGCTGTTGAGTTTGAACTGCAGACATTATGGTTCAAACAGACCTTGTGGTCCAGTGCATTATCCTGCAGTGCCACATCAGGACTCCAGAAAGGTATATTGGTTTGTGGTATGCGGTGGAGTCAGTTTCAATTCTTAGTGACCCTCCATAGGGTTTCCAAGGTTGGAAATCTTTACAGGAGCAGAAAGCCTCATCAGAAAGTATATACATAAATTAAATAACCTTGTATCTTATGATTTAACTAGTGGAAAGTGTGTTTTAGTTTACTGTTTATCACTTTGTGAAAATGAAAAACCATATACATACATAAAATGAAGAAAAAGTCTGGGTTTGGTCCTGTAGGATAAGCACTGGACTACTAAACCATAAGATCAGCAACTCAAGTTTATCAGTTGCTCCCAAGAAACCCTATATTGGATTGCTATGAGTCAGAACAGACTCAATGGCACTTAACAGCAATACTATGAAGAAGAAGAAAAAAGAAAAACAAGGTTTGCAAAATTTTTATCTATGTAAGGACAACTCATAAGTAATCTTTCTCCCAAAAAGTGATCTTTCTTGGATCTCATTTGAATGTTTGAAATGTTCCTTCCAGATCTTTCTACTCTTATTGAATAGTAATTCAATATTTTCCAGTACTGTTTTGCTATTGAGCTATCTATTCAACTCAGAGCCCTCTGAAGGGTTTTCTATTGTTCATGCTTTTTGCTGCTGTTTTGTTTTTTCTGCCCAGCCTCACCCTTGGTACATATAACCAAAGACTCAAGGAAACGCTTTACAAGTTTTTTGAGTCTTTCCTTTCAAATTTGCTCTTTTTGGTACCCTGCCTCAAATCACACTTTACCAACTATGACATCTGATTTCAGTTTCCTCTTTCAAAGTGCCAGCTGTTCTCTGTTTGAACTCTACTTTCTTGGATCAGTATTTGAAAACTGCCTCAGGAAAAAACACTGGGGTGTATGTGGAACTCCCCTCATATTTTCCTTCTCAGGGATCATATCCCTATGTTGTCAGTAACTCGATGCCTGAAAAGAGTGCATCGTATTTTGTACAGTTTTATATAAACTTGATGTGGAAGGGTAAACACAATACCGTAATCTGTTCATAGCCAGTATGAGACTTTTCTTAAATAAGAAATTTCCTAGGTTTAATCCAGACCTGTCAGTTCAATTAATTGAAAATTAATTCTGTTTTCCATAGAACTCTATCCATTCATATCTATCTGCTCACATTTTAAAATAACAAAATAATTTGTGGGGTCTGTACTCAAAAATGTGAGTAAAGATTATGATAGGAGAATAAGCCACATAGAATACATGATAGAGTCTTTTG
The DNA here is from genome assembly GCF_000296735.1 of Chrysochloris asiatica. Lineage (NCBI taxonomy): Eukaryota > Metazoa > Chordata > Mammalia > Afrosoricida > Chrysochloridae > Chrysochloris > Chrysochloris asiatica. The sequence goes on from NW_006408630.1 coordinate 7,036,957, forward strand.
TTATGAGTTTCACTTCAAATTACTGTAGACCCACCAGAGATAGAGACCTAACAATAATGCAGCTCCCCATTGATAAATGTATGGAAAAAAAAAAAAAAGGGGGGCACCAAGCATTCCTCCCACAGCCCTCTCCATTAGTCAGTAGTCAGTTGGATTCGATAATCCATTGCAATGACCCCAAAGGGCTCAGACACTATATTCAGAGTAATGGGCTTTAAGTGGGAAATTAACAGGTTACAAACTGGGGTCAGAAATGCTCAGAGCACAGTTATCCCAGTCAACTACTAATTAACACCCACAGGACATACCATTCTATCATAAGCCTCAGCCTGAGTGCACTCACCTCTAACTCCATTGGTTAGCAAACCTAGCTTCCCGATTTAAATTTCTGGAGGCACTCCACTCTAAAAGCAAGCAAGTTTCCTGCCCAAAACCACTCAGCTTCACTAGCTCCGTGGGCTGGGAATTCTACTGCTCTGTCTCCAGTTCTCGTTCTTGGGTCTGCTGCTGCTGGTCCTCTGCCACTCATCCCGTGTCACACCTTTCTGTCTCTGGGTCAGAAAGGTTCAATGTGCAGGAATCTGGGTCCAAAGTATACGCTCCACTCCTGATGCTTCTTCATTGATGGTAGTGAGATTCCCCCCTCCTGCTTCTGAGATGGCTCATTTTAAACCCACGTTAGAGTTCCAAGTTTTCATAATTACAATTACAGATGAATAATGTCATCCTATCAGCAAAGTCTTCCATCTTCTCTCACCCATACACATCAGGAAATGAATCATTTGGTGGGAGTTACAAAGACTAAGGCTAGAAGAAATATATTAAAAGTAAATAACTACATCACTAACTTGAAACAATTAGGCTTACTTATTAGAGAGCTATGAATGAATTGTATTTGACTCTACTCTTCATGACCACATCTCCTACGTGACCTATTTTTTAGTCTTTTTTTTCTTTGATACTTCTGGTCTACAAAGACCAGATTTTGCTCAGCAATCTGCAGTTGGTATGCAGCAGCAAATAGTGAGTATAAATGAAGAACAGTTAACTTAGAATAATTCTAAAATAAAACAATTTTTCCACTGAGATAATGCAGAAAATAATGACATTCAGAGATGTGTAGAATGTATTACTGCCTATTTTAATCTACCATTCTAGTTAGAGAGCTTTTGGTTACATATTTGTTTGTGACTGCACTGTAGTTACACAGCAAGGTTGACAGGAAGAAGAAAGGAAAAATTGGTAAAGAAAAACTGGCCATTATAAAATAATCCTAAAACCAGTTATTCTGTTGCCTTCATATTTCTTTTTTATCACCCAATGGTGCAACACATACTTCTCTGGCGTTTCTACCTATAATTCATCTTCCAGAGAGTGGCTGGATGGGTGAAAGTAGCTTCAATTTATTTCTTCCCTGCTTGCCACAGTATGATATATTAATTTGACTTGTTAAAGTTTTTAGTTACTCTTTCAAAAACTTTTAACAGACATTTTGCATGAGAATAGCCTGAAATATATTAAAAATTACTATTTAAAGTAAATAAACGTAATTAGATGATTGCTTTCAGCTGAAGGGAGTTAGAGTATCTGACACATAATACAATAAAATAGATTACTAAATAACCTCATGCTTTAAAATGTAATTTTAATGCATAATCTATAAACATTTTAGGCAATATATATGCTGATGTTTATTATTTATCATACATTAATAATATGAGTAACTATCATTAATGTGTAATTTATTACACATGCATAATATGGTAAGTAACGAAGCTTTCTTTAACTGGATTTCCTTAACATCAATGCAACTTAGTCTTTTGCTTAATTTTATTTATTTATTTCCTCTATTTGTTTTGTTTCAATGAATCACTTTAATCTTTTTAATTTCTCTAATACACATCATAGAATTGTTGTAGCTCTGCTGGAAGGGAAATGCACTGAACCAACAGGCAGGTTTAACCATAAGATCGGATGTTCAAAACCACCAGCCACTCCTCTGAAATCCTATGCAAGGTTGCTATGAGTTGGAACTAACTCAATGACACTTAAGAAAAATAACAATAAAACAAACCACATACTTTGGCTTGCTATTCCCATGCCTAGACATATTTTCCCATATTTCATGCAGTTTGTTTTTATGTTCCATCGAGTCAGTTCTGACTCATTGTGACCCTGTATAGGATTTCTGAGGAGTGGCTTGTGAGTTTGAAATGCCAACCTTGAAGTTCAAACCAATCTTGTGGTCGAGTGCTTATCTTACAGCACCATACCAGGACTCCCATATTTCACATAGCCATAGCTTACTTATCTTCCAAGTCTAAATCTAACAAAATTACTCCGACATGATCCTTTTCTAACATCCCAACCCAGAATCAATCAGTTTTTGTTTGTTATATGCTTTCATAGGATCCTATACCATCCTCCAACATGCTAAAATCTCTTTGAGTGCAGATGGTGTATCTTGTTTACGGTTACATACCCCATATCCACTACATTGCCTAGCATTCATTGCATTTTCAATAAGCACTTGATGAATAAATAAAAGGATTGGGAGCCTTATTCTTTTAACATAATGTTTATTCTTATTTTTATGAATTTGGATTTTAAATGAATGCCTTAGTGTTCAAGTTTATATGTGTTTGAATTCAATATATTTGTTTTATATGTTCTTGGATGATGCTAATGTGTGCCTCATCTTTCTTATTACAATATATGTGTTTTTGTTTGCCTTGTCTATTGTTAACAATTACTATAATTATTTTGTTACAAAAAATGTATGATATTAAATTTATCTTTTTTTTATTTTTGTTGTTAAGTATCATAGAGTTGATTCCAACTTATAATTACTGTGTATAGGGTTTCCAAGGATCAGCTAGTGGGTTTGAACTGCCAACATTGTAGCTAGCAGTCAGGTATTTATCCTACAATGTCCCATCTTACACATAATTAAATATGAAAACATATCAACCTGTTATCCTGAAAGGCATGCATGTGAACAATATCTTATCAATTACTATCCAAATATTTGCCTTCACTGTAACTCCTAAATGAGGGTGAACTAAAAATGATCCACAGTCGGCTATAGCATTTATTTTAATCAAACTTTAGAAAAGACAAACACATCATTTTTCAACATAATTTCCTTACTTTTCAATAAGTTTTTCAACAAGTTTTCATATCCCCTTATTAAAAAATGTTTTAGGCTGAGCTGCGAGCCATGAATGCACCACTGTCTTCACTTCTTCATCAGAGGTGACTCTTCATCCTCAAAGGATTTAGTACAAGTGAAAGGCTGATGGAGCAAGATTAGGACTATAACTATTTTTGACTTTAACTCCTCGAAACCAAGTTTTTGGAAGTGTCAACAATGTGGGCAAAGATGTGAAGACATGCATTGTCATGCAAAATAACACCATTGAATAGCAGTTTAATCCAAAATTTAGGCTTCAGTTCTTCAGTGAGGATCTCAGTGTAAACAGCACTGTTGATTGTTGAATCTTTTTCCTAATGTTGTTGTTGTTGTTGTTGTTGTCAGGTGTCATCGAGTCGGAACCGACTCATAGCGACCCCCATGCACAGCAGAACAAAACAATATCCAATCCTGGGCCAACCTCACTACCGCTGGCACACTTGATGCTATCAATGATGTCACCTGCTGGTCCATCTCGTTAGGGGTCTTCCCCTTTTTCTCTGACCCTCCATCTTACCCAGCATGACATTCTTCTCCAGCGACTGTTCCCTCTGGACAATATGTTCAAAGTATGAGAGATGAAGCTTAGCCATCTTGGCCTCCAAGGAGCACTCTGGTTGCACTTCTTCCAAAACAGATCTATTGGTTCTTTTGGCAGTCCATGGCACCCTCAGTATTCTCCTCCAACACCACAACTCAAAGGCATCAATTCTTCTACGATCCTCCTTATTCACTGTCCAGCTTTCGCATCCATATGAGGCTATTGAAAACACCATGGCCTGGGTCAGGCGCACCTTAGTCCTCAAGTTGACATCTCTGCTCTTCAATACTTTAAAAAGTTCCTGTGCAGCAGATTTGCCCAATGCAATACGCTGTTTGACCTCTTGACTGCTGCTTCCGCAAGTGTTGATAGTTGATCCAAGAAGAATGAAATCCTTGGCAACTTCAATCTTTTCTCCATTGATAAGAATGTTGTTTATTGGTCCAGTGGTGAGGATTTTTGTTTTCTTGACATTGAGGTGCAATCCATACCGAAGGCTGTGCTCTTTGATCTTCATAAGTAAATGTTTCAAGTCCTCTTCACTTTCAGCAAGCAAGGTTTGCCTTGAGAATCCCAGAAAATTTACGCATCACTTTTCCAGCTGATGGTTTTCATTTGAACTTTTCCCAGGCTGGTGATTGAGAATATAAAAAATCCCACTGCTGTGGAGCTGAAATTCACTCATAGTGATCATATAAAACAGAATAGAGCTGTTCTATGGGTATGGTGCTCTGCGTTTAATGCATTGGACTGCAAGGTTGGTGGGTCAAGCTCACCAGTCACTCCTCAAAAACCCTACACTGTGTCACTATGGGTCACAACCAACTTGACAAAGATTTTCTAATATTTAGAGGAAAAAAAGGAATCAATCAAATATTATCTTTTTCACATAAATAAAACATATTAAATAATTGCTGTATGCTTAAAATGAGTCTTCTCTCCAAAGTTCCAAGTAAATAGAGATGCAACTTTAATTAAAATAAAATAATTCTAATCAGGAAAAATGTCTACATGTAATGACTCTAATCAATTCATAGCATGCTGAGAAGTAAAGGCACTTTGAACCTTTATGTTACATTGATTCTTGTGACGTAGCTTAAAGTTCCTTCTAATGTTTAAGTAGAACATATAAGGTAAAATTGTCTAAGCAATCTATTTTACTTAATGCCATCCAAACGCATCAACATAACTGTTTCTCATTAAGAGCATAATCTGCTTTCTTATCTTCATTAAGAAGAGGTAAGGCTTACAGTGATATATTTTGCCAAGAAGCTTAACTCAAAATGTTATAACTATGCATGTGGAAAATTGGAAACTCAAGTACTGGTGATTTTTTTACATTAACTTTCAAATAACCAATGCACTATGCTTAATAAAATCAAGACCTAATTGTTTATATTGGTATGATTGCAACGACCTGTAACTGAAGATCTACTGGCGACACTATGTGGATGAATTACAAATGATGAGCAACACAAACATGATCTTTTGTTAAAAAGCACAGTTCTTTGCCTGTTAAATAATGAAACAGTAAGGAAATGTCATAGATCAGAGATTTAGGCAATGGAGTAGAAGTTCAAGGTTTCTTTTTCGCTTACCTGTAGAATGACTTTGGGCAAGTCACCTAAAATCAGATAATTTCCCAAGTTTAATTACTGGAATATAACTGGAAAATGGGAACTTTCTTTAAGGTATATATTATGTAAAAGAATCAGATTTTAAGTTTGGCCATTATTGATGGAGGCGAACTCTGACACTAAGTACCAAATTCTCTTCTCGTTGTTGTTGTTAGGTGCCATTGAGTCTGTACAACTCATAGTGGCTCTGTACACAACAGAACAAAATACTGCCCTATCCTGTGTCAACCTCACATAGGATTAGAAATATCATGATTTTGTCACCTAAAGATTGATGACACTTTTTCTACTGAAATTCTTTTAGCAATAGAGTATTATTTTAATTATCTTGTTGTTGTGAGTGCTGACAAATCGATTTCGATTCACAGTGACCCAATGTGAAAGCGTAGAACAGCCTGCTAGGGTTTTCAAGCATGCAATCTTTTGTGGGGTAGATCACCAAATCTTTATAATGGAAAGTTGTTGTGTTTGTTAGAAACTCTACCCTTTTATTTAGTTGTCAAGAATTTGATTATTGCGTTACCAAAATCCAAGGCCATCATGTGAATTCTGGTACATTAGTGACCCTGCAGAATAGAGTGTAACTATCTCATAAGGTTTCTGAGGCATGTGTGGCATAGTGGATTATGAACTGGGCTGCTAACCAAAAGGTCAACAGTTTGAATCTACCAGCTGCTGCCCGGGAGAAAGATGATAGTTTCTGCTCCCCTAAAGATATACAGTCTCAGAAACTCTATAGAGGGCTGTGGTGAGTTGGGATCGACTCCGTGGCACACAACCACCACCAATTACTCTTTATAGACTCAGATTGCAGTAACTTTCTCAGTGAAGCAGATGCTGGGTTTGAGCCACCAACTTTTTGATTAGCAGCTCAATGCTTAACCCACTACACCAGCAGGGCTTCTTGTTGTGCCAGTTGAACTTTTTAACTCTTCTACATTGAGGTCCTGGTGTGGCACTATAGAATAAGCACTGGACTTGTAACTATAAGGTCGACTGTTCAAACCCACCGCCACTCCTTGAAGGCCATAGACTGGGTTACTATGAATCAAAATGGATTTGATAGCACTTAACAGCAACCACTTGGCCCAATTCTTTGTACTAACTTAAAATGGTTAAAACATATTCACAAATATTAACTATAGTAATTACAATATGTCATGAATAAAAGAAACAGGTCATATGACAGTATGGTATAATAGACAAAGTCTAGAATTTGAAGAGGTGAGAGGCTGTTTCAAATACAATTATATTACTGGCTTGATGTATAAGAAAGAGCAGCTCATTTTTTTCTTGCAATTGCAGACTTTGTTATAAAAAAAATCTGGCTCATCTACATCTCATGGTTGAGGGAATTGCATTAGAAAATATCTATAAATGGCAAACCACTATTGAAACTTAGCTTGCCACCATCATCACCCTATAATAGTACATATGGACAGTAATTAAAAGAAACTGGGACTAGTTATAATAACAAAAAATCCATTCTAATTCTTGGGATTATTTTTATTCTTACTAATATGTGGAACATTGAACATCTACATTTCCTTGATATTTTAGAAATAGTATCAATTATGGTGGACAAAAGAACATAATTGATTCAAGAAGTAGATATGTAACAATGGTAATAGAATAACACACACACATATGCATATATATCATATATGTGCATATATATGTAGTGTAGTGGTTATGAATCGGGCTGCTAATCTCATGATTAGCAGTTCAAAACTACCAGCTGCTCCACAGGAGAAAGATGAGGCTTTCTGCTCCCGTAAAGATTTACAGTCTCGGAAACCTGTAATAAGAAAACCCTGTACAGGGTTGTTATGAGTTGGAACCAACTCCACAGCACATAATAACAACAATATATATATTATTGTTAAGTGCCTTTGAGTCAGTTCTGACTCATAGCAACCCTGTATAAGGTTTCCAAGGAGCAGATGGTGAGTTTGAAGAACCTACCTAGTGGTTCAAACTAACAATGTGGTCCAGTGCTTGTCTTACAGCACCACAATGGAACTCCATATATGTTGTTTTGTTGTTGTTGTTACGTGTTTTCCAGTCAGTCCCTACTCATAGTGACCTTGTGCACAAGAGAATGAAGCACTGTCTGGTCCTTTACCAACCTCACAAACATAGCTACTCTTGAACCTATTGTTGCTGCCATTGGGTCAATCCATCTTGTTGGGGATCGTCTTTTTTTCACTGATCCTCTACTTTACAAAGCATGATGTTCTTCTCCAGCTACTGTTCACTGCTCATAATATGTCTAAAGTATGAGAGACAAAGTCTGGTAATCCTGGCTTCTAGAATGTGTTCTGGCAGTCCATGGTACCTTTAATATTCTTTGATAATACCATATCACAAATACATCAATTCTTCTACAGTCTTCCTTATTCTTTGTCCAACTTTCACATGCTTATGAGACTATTAAAAATATCATGGCTTAGGTAAGGTAAATCTTAGTCCTCAAACTGACATCTTTGCTCTTGAACACTTTAAAGAGGTCTTATACAGAAGATTTGCCCAATTCAATAAGTCTTTAGATTTCTTGACTGCTGCTTCCATGAGTGCTGATGGTTGATCCAAGAAGAATGAAGTCTTTAATAATTTTAATCTTTTCTTCATTTATCATGATGCTATTTACGGGTTCAATGTGGAGGATTTTAGTTTTCTTTATATTGAGGTGCAACCCTAAAGGAAGACTGTGGATTTTTATCTTCATCAGTAAGTGTTTTAAGGCTTCTTCACTTTCAGCAAGCAAGGTTGTATCATCTGCATATTGCAGGTTGTTAATGAACCTTCCTCCAATCCTGATGCCATGTTCTTCTTAGTATTGTACAGCTTCTCAAATTATATGCTCATCATACAGATTGAATAGGTATGGTGAAAGAATACAACCTTGGTACACACATTTCTTAAATTTAAAATGTTCAGTGTTCCCTTGTTCTGCTTGGACAACTGCATCATTTTTTATGTACACATTCCTAATGAGTCCCAGAATACTCAGGTGGAATATGATCACAATCATATTTTGGCTGTAGCCTGGACTTGTATGAGCAACTGATGGTCTGTTCCACTGATACAGCACTGGAGGCACTCGCTCATCTTTTTCTGGCCTTATTTTGGCTGATGATGCGGAGCTTTTCCACGGTCTCTTTTCACAGATGTGATCAATTTGATTTCCATGTATTCCATATGATTGTTGTTGTTATGTGTCATCGAGTTGGTACTGATCCATAGTGACCTTATGCATGCAGAATGAAACATTGCCCAATCCTGGGCTACCCTCACTACTGTTGCCACACTTGAGTCCATTGATGCTGCCACTTGGCCAATCCATCTCATTGGGGGAGTTTCCTCTTTTTCTATGACCCTCCATCTTACCAAACATAATATCCTTCTCCGGTGACTTGTCTCTCCTAACAATATGTCCAAAGTATGAGAGGCTAACTTTGGCCATCTTGGACTCCAAGGAGCACTCTCGCTGCCCTTCTTCCAAAACAGATCTATTGGTTCTTTTGGAAGCCCATAAGACTTTCAATATTCTCCTCCAACACCATAACTCAAAAACATCAATTCTTCTATGGTCTTTCTTATTTACTATCCAGCTTTTGCACGCATATGAGGTGATTGAAAATACCATGGCTTGGTTCAGGCACACCTTAGTCCTCAAGCTGACATCTTTGCTCTTCAACATTTTAAAAAGGTCTTGTGTGGATGATTTTCCTAATGCAATACGTCATTTGATTTCTTGACTGCTGCTTCCGTGAGTGTTAATAGATGATCCAAGAAGAATGAAGTCCTTGACAACTTCAATCTTTTCTCTGTTGATAAGACTATTGTTTATAGGTCCAGTGGTGAGGATTTTAGTAGGTTCATATGGTAGGTCCATGTATATATTAGTCTTTTATGTTATGTAAAAGATATTTGCAATGAAGAAGTCATTAGTATTGCAAAATTCTATCATGCAATCTCCAGCATCTTTTCTATCACCTAGGCCATATTTTCCAACAACTGATCCTTCCTCTTTGCTTCTAAACTTTGCATTCCAGTTGTCAGTAATTATCAATACTTCTTGATTGCATGTTTGATCAATTTCAGACTGAAAAATTTAGTAGAATAATTTTTTCGTTACTTACTTTAGCATGTGGTGCGTAAATTTGAGTAATAGTTGTTGTATTAACTGGCCTTCCTTGTAGGAATATGGATATTATCTATAACAGACAGCATTGTACTTTAAGATATGTCTTGAAGCATTCCTTTTTATGATGAATGCAATGCTATTTCTCTTCAATTTATCATTCCCAGCATAGTAAACCATGTGATTTTTCAGATTCAACATAGTCAATACCAGTACATTTCAACTAACTATTGCCTGGTTATCTGTGTTAATGCATTCATTTCATCTTTTAACAACTTCCAGTATTTCTAGATTCATATTTCATGCAATCTATGTTCCAATTATTAATGGTTGTTTACAGCTGTTTCTCCTCATTTTCAGTTTTGCCCCATCAGCAAATGAAAGTCCTGAACGCTTACTGCATTTGCTGAAACCAGTCCACCATTGGTGACCCTGCTGATAATCAAAATGCTGGTGGCGTAGCTTTCAGAATCCCATCTACACACAAATCACCACAAATTGACAAAGTGCCAGACTGACTCATAACAGTCCTGTATAGTTGATATCTGACAACATTCCAAAGCTATTCATAATATTTTCAATGATTAAATAGTTGGAAGTAGTTTGTCTCTCCTTCTTCCTAGTCTTTCTTAGTCTAGGAGCTCAGTTGAAACCTGTCCACCATGGGTGACTCTGCTGGCATTTAAAATAGTGGTGTAATACCTTCCAACATCACAGAAACATACAAGGTACCCAATTATAACACATTGACAGACAAGTGATGGTTATGTGTTTTACATATATGTGCATGTGTTATTTGGGAAGAACCTGCCTAGCATTTCTCAAGGTGAAAGAGTTGAATAAAACATTGAAGCCACTATGAGCAAAAGGATTCTTTGGGCAAAATAGTGAATGTTGTAGAAGGCATCAATAGAAGAGAGAAGGAATACACAGTCATTGTATCAAAAAGAAATAGTCAATGCTCAACCATTTCAAGAGGTACCACACGATCAAGCACTGATTGTACTTAAGAAAGAAGTCCAAACTGCAATGAAGGTGTTGGCAAAGAACAAGGCACCGGGAATAGATGGAATATGAATTGCAAACATTCAACAAACTGATGCAGTTCTGGAGACACTCATTCACCTATGTCATGAAATTGGAAGACAACTACCTGGCCAACTGACTGTAAGGGATCCATATCTGTGCCCATTCCAAAGAGAGATGACCCAACCGAATGTGGAAATCATCAGAAAATACCATCAATATTAAATACAAGTAAAATTTTGCTAAAGAAAATGCACAAACAACTGCAATCATCAATTGACAGAGAATTTCCAGAGCTTCAAGCTGGATTCATAAAAGGATGCGGAATAAGGATTATCATTAATGACATCAGATGACTCTTGGTTGAAAGCAGAGAACACCAGAATGATGCTTGCCTGTGCTTTATTGACTTTGTAAAGGCTTTCAGTTGTGTGGATCATGATAAGCTACAGACAATACTGCAGAGAATTAATGTTCCAGTTCACTTAATTGTGCTTATGAGGAATCTGTGCATAGACCAAGAGGCAACTGTTCAAACAAAACAAGGGAATGGTGAATGGTTTAAAATTAAGTAAGGTGTGTGCCAATGTTGTATTCTTTCATCATACTTATTCAATCTGTGCAAATTATTTGAGAAACTGGGTTATATGAAGAAAAATGTGACATCAGGATTGGAGGACGACTCTTTAACAGCCTGCGGTATGAAGATAATGCAACCTTGCTTGTGTAAAGCAAGGAGGATTTGAACAATTACTGCTGAATAGTAGCCTTTGGTTTGGATTGCACCTCAATATAAAGAAAACAAAAATCCTCACAACTGGACCAATAAATAATATCCACATAATGGAGAAAAGATTGAAATCGTCAAAGACTTTATTTTGCTCAGGTCAACTATCAACACTCAAGATAGCAGCAGTCAAGAAATCAACTGATGTATGGCATTAAGAAAATCTGCACAAGACTTCTTTCAAATGTTGAAGAGCAAAGGTATCAGTTGAGGACTAAGGTGTGCCTGACCCAGGCCAAGGAGTTTTCATATACCTTATATGCATGCAGAAGTTGAGCAGTGAATAAGAAAGACCATAGAAGAATCGATGCATTCCAGCTATAGTGTTGGAGGAGAATATTAAAAGTACCATGGACTGCCAAAAGAACAAACAAATCTATGTTGGAAGAAGTGCAACCAGAATGCTCCTGGAAGCCAGGATGACCAGATTTCATCACTCATACTTTGATCATATTATCAGGAGAGACCAATCACAGGAGAAGGATATCATATTTGGTAAAATGGAGTGTCAGAGCAAAAAGGAACACCCCAATGAGATGGATTGGCACTGTAGCAATAATAATAGGTTCAAATGTAGCAACATTGTGAAGTTGGCAGAGGACCAGGCAGTGTTTCCTTCTGTTATGCATAAGGTCTCCATGAGTCGATAAAGACTCAGTGACACCTAACAACAACAGCAGCAACACCATACATCCATATACATATACATATGTTACTGTTGTTATTAAGTGCCATTGAGTCTGTTCCTATGCATAGTAACCCTATATAAAGTTTCTGAGGATTGCCTGGTGAGTTTGACCCACCAATCTTGCTGCTCAAACTGACCTGAAGTCCAGCACCTACATTAACCTCAAAACACCATACCAGACATAGATATAGATCTATCTGTATATATATATATGGAATAGAGTGGGTCCATAGGACAACTACTGAACTGAAAACCACAAGGTCAGCAGTTTAAATCAACCAGCCACTCTGAGGGAGAAAGATGAGGCTTAGAAAGATTTAAAGTCTTAGAAGTGCTATATAGGCTTGCTTTGTGTCAGAACTGACTCGACAGCACATAACAGCAGCACACAAATGCACACTCTCACACACACACACACACACACACACACACATATATATTTTTTATATGGAATCCTGGTGTGGTGCTGTGGGAT
>NW_006408630.1:7049555-7054281 GCF_000296735.1 Chrysochloris asiatica
AACTAGATGGAACTTTACAACAATATATATATATATATATATTGGTTTTGGTAAGTGCTGTTGAGTCAGTCCCAACTCATATTCCTCCTGGATATAGAGTTTCCAAGGATAGGCTGGTGAGTTTGAACTTCCAACTTTGTGGTTCAAACCGATCTTGCAGCCCATTGCTTATTCTACCGTGCTATATCAGGACTCCGTATACATGTATATATGTTGTTGTTAGTTCCTGTTGAGCCAGTCTGGATTTATAGTAAACCTAGGCGCAGCAGAGCTAAACACTACCTGGTTATGTGCATCCTCACAGTTGTTATGTTTGAGTACATTTTTGCTGCCAGTGTGTCAGTTCACTTCATTGAGGGGCTTCCTTTATTTAACTTACCCTCCACTTTACCAAGCATGATGTGCTTCTCCAGGCACTGGTACCTCTTAATAGTATGTCCAAAGTATGAGAGATAAAGTCTCTCATCTTTCTTTGCTTCTAAGGAACATACCTGTTCTACAAAGGCTATAGTCTTTGATGGTCATCAGTAAAAAGTCCTCTTCACTTCCTCAAGCACGACTGTATCTTTTGTATATTTCCGGTTGTTAATGAGTCTTTCTCCAATCCTGATGCCATATTCTTCTTCATATAATCCACTCTCTTGGGTTATTTGCTCAGCAGACAGATTGACAAAGCATAATGAAAGAATATCCTGAGGCACTGTTTTTCTGATTTTAAACAGTCCAGTACCCTCTTGCTTTGCTTGAATGATTGCCTCTTGGTCTATGCATTATTTCTTCATGAACACTATATTCTGAAGTTCCCATTCTTCCTGATCTCATGCATAGCTTGTTATGCTCCACACAGTTGAATGCCTTTAAATAGTCAATAGAACACAAGTAAAACATCTTTCTGTTATTCTCTGCTCTCACCCAAGATCCATCTAATGTCAGCAATGATATCCTTCATTCGATGGCAATTGTTCATCCATTTTAAAAGGTAATATATGATCAAGAGCCAATAGTACTGAAGAAAGAAATCAAAGATGCACAAAAGACATTGGCAAAGAACAAGGTAATGAGAGTTGATTGAACACAAATTGAAATCTTTCAACAGACTGATGCAGCACTAGAGACACTTACTTATCTAAACCAAGAAATTTGGAAGAAAGCAACCTGGTCAACTGATTAGAAGTGATCCATATTTGTGCCCATACCAAAGAGAGATGACCCAATAGAACACAGAAAATTTTGGGCAATATCAATGATATCACATGCTAGTAAAATTGCGCTAAATGTAATTCACAATCAGCTTCAATAGTACATTGACAGGGAATTGCCTGAGGTTCCAGCAAGATGCAGACAAAACCGTGTAACTAGGGGTATCATTTCTGACATCAGATGGATCTTGGATGAAATCAGAGAAAACCAGAAAGATGTTTATAGTGCTTTACTGACTATACAAGACTTTCAACTATGTGAATCATGGCAAGCTATGGACAACATTGCAGATAATGAGTATCCATGAACACTTAATTGTGCCCATATGGAAGCTATATATAGACAAGAAGAAGTAATTCAAACACAACAATGAAGTCTTCAACAAGGTGTCACTGAATGGTTTAAAAACTGGAAAAGTATGCACCAGGGTTGTATTCTTTCATTATACTTATGCAATTTTTGTGTGGTGCAAGTAATTTGAGAAGCTGGATTATATGAATTAGAATGTAGCTTTAGAATTGAGGGAAGACTCATTAACAATCTATTATATGCTAATGATACAACCTTTCTTGCTGAAAGCCAAGGCAGTTAAAAAAGTTTACTGGTGAAGATCAAAGACCACAGCCTTTGATACAGGTTGTACCTCAATGTAAAGAAATAAAAAACCCTCACCACTGGACCAATAAATAACATCATGATACATGAAAAGAAGACTGAAGTTGTCAAAGACTTCATTTTGCTTGTATCCACAACCAACACTCATGGAAGCAGCAGTCAAGAAATCAAACAATGTATTGCATTAGGAAAATCTGCTGCACAAAACCTCTTTAAAGAGCAAAGATGTCAGTTTGAGGACTGAAATGGGCCTGACCCAAGCCATAGTATTTTCTAAAGTCACATATGCAAGTGAAAGTTAGACAATGAATAAGAAACACTATAGAATTGATGTATTTGAGTTATGGTGTTGGAGAAGGATATTAAAGGTACCATGGATTGCCAGAAGAACATCTGGCAAAGAAAAATCTGCATTAGAGGAAGGACAAACAGAATGCTCCTTAGAAGCCAAAATGACTAGACTTTGTCTTTCATATTTTGAACATATTATCAGAAGGGTTCAGTTCTTAGAGAAGGACATGATGCTTGGTAATGTAGAAGGACAGCAAAAAAGAGCAAGACCCTCAACAAGATGGATTAGCAGGGTAGTAGCAACAATGGACTCAAGCATAGTGGCAATTTTGAGGAAAGTGCAGGATCAGGTGGTGTTTCCTGTTGTAAATAGTGTTGCTGTATGTCAGAACAGACTTACTGGCACCTAACAGTAACAAAAACAGTATATTATCTACAAGTATAGAAGTATCCATGATCAGAAGATATGAGTACATTGTTGTTGCTGTTGTTGTTAAGTGCTGTTGAGTCGATTCCAACCCATAGTGACCCTGTATAGGGTTTCCAAGGAGCAGCTGGTGAGCTTGAACCACCGACCTTGCAGTTCAAATGACTTTGCAGTCTGATGCATAAAGAGAAAAAAAAAACTCCACAGGAGAGAATATGAGTACATCAAGAGCAAAAAACCCCAAAAAATCCAGAGGAGAGAAAAACAGATGTTAGGTCTTATTGAATAATACTTGGTATAAATATTATGTGCATTCAATCTGACAAAGTATAGGGTATAGTTTATCTTTTACAATGTTTAAAATAAGTATTTGCAATGAATAAATCAATTGGGTTGACAAAAGTCTATCATGCAATCTCCAGCATCATTTCTATCACCAAGACCATATTTTCCAACTACTAAACCTTCACTTTGTTTCCAACCTTTGCATGCCAATCACCAGTATTTGTCAGCACATCCTGATCACATGTTTGATCAGTTTTAGACTGAGGAAGCTAAAACTATAGAAATTTAATTTCATCATCACTGGCTTTAGTGGTTGGTGCATAAATTTAAATACTAGTGGTATTGAATGGTCTTCCTTGTAGGCAGAAAGATATTATCATTGCACTTGGCATTGCATGTCAAGATAGATCTTGAAATGTTCTTTATGATGATGAATGAGACATATTATATCCATTGTCAGATTTAAGATCCATAAAAACAAGAAAACTATATATTTTCCTCCTCTACAACTGTAAGCAAAGTAGTAGAGTATTTTGCACAATGCAAATATGCAATAGATTTTTTAAATGAATGGATTAGTTAATAAGTGTTCTTTAATAAAACCAGCCATTTTGTAATTATTTATAGACGCACATGTAAAAGATTCTTAATATTTGTCAAATTGAAACATCTTTTGTGCTTTTAAGCATGACAATTTCAAAATGTTATTTTGGATGAAATAAAGGTTTATAGGTAAAAATTTGCTTGCATAAAAAGTGACATTTTATGAAATGATCATTAACTAGACAGCGTGCTTGGAATCCTAGTGTGGTACTGTAAGAAAAGCACTAGACTGTAAGTTTGAATCACAAGTTCAGCAGTTCAAACTCACTAGTTGCTCCTTGGAAACCCTATACATCGTCATTATGAGTCAGAACTGACATGAATGCACTTAACAACACAGACAGCATATTTGCAGATGGATGTAATGTCAATGCATATACATATTTAGGTGTTAGTATTAATAATTCAAGGATATTGTTATATTATGCAAGAATTTTATTTTCATTGTTATAAAACTAAGGCAAGTTTTTGTTTCCTGTTTAAGCTCTTTTATATTTTTATTTTCTTGTGATATACTTTGTCATATAAGATAGATACAGAATTCAACTAGCTATAGTCAAGGATGAGAGTGAAAGAGGGAAGCAGAGAGAGAGAGAAAGGCAGGACTAAAGAGAAAAAGAAAGAAAACCTTCTAGGGGTTGTAGCAACATGCCCTAATTTTAACTTTCCATTTAGGAAAAACAGAAACTCTACCACAACCAAAGTAATCTTCTAACTTAAATCATCTGTATGTTAATAGAAAAAGAGTTCATTTTTACTGTTATCCATTACAGGCTGGGTTTGACCCAACTTCCTGCTACTTCAGAAATAGTCATTAGAATTTAATATTGCTGTCTGTTGCATTCACAGTCTGAATATTTTAATACATAAGGGGAAATGAATCTGCAAGAGAAAATACTTGAAAATCCTGTATTTAATTAATGCCCAAGGGAAGCCATGAAAAAGAAAAAAAAGAAATTGCAGTTGTCACATAGTAATTTTAAACACTGTTTACCAGACTTACTTACATGTACTGCTCTAGCCTCCCACTCAGTAGTTTGATAATAGCAGAGCAGTTCCATGCAGAACAGATCCTTGGCTTCTAGAATACAGTATGAGTAATAGGATACAATGATATACAAAAAGGTTGTATTCTAATGCATTTAAATTCTAACTAAAACTTTGGGCAGACCATTAATTACAGATGCCTGTTCATATATAAGTAAATGTAAAGGAGACAAAGAAAAATGCCAGATAAACTATATAGGTAAGACATATTTGTACAAAATAGTTAGCCATTTGATTAATATAATATAAAATGTATAA
>NW_006408630.1:7055226-7061672 GCF_000296735.1 Chrysochloris asiatica
ATATATATCTCCTGAGTGCTTCAGTGTACATCCAAAAAAATGGGAATGGAAGTGAAATGAATGCTGTTGAATAATAATGCATGGAGGGGGTTGTAATCATTGTAATGAAATGAAATAAGATAGGGTGAATGTAAAGCTGATGTTCTCCCATGTAAACTATCACTCAATTTACAATAAAAACTTTAAAAAAGGGGAGGGGGAATCAACCTTGGAACAACAAGGCTGTATATAATACAGTGATTGAGGAATAGTCTAAATGTGCAAAAGAGGGCAAATAATGTTAAGATGCTTGACTGTCTTATGAATCTTGGTTTCCTTTGCCTACTATTGTAAAATAGACACTTGAGGGGGACAGAAAGGATAGCCAGAAACATCACTATAGAAAGCTTGTAAGTCCGTCTTCAGCCTATAACTGATTAGAATACCTAAAAGAGGGGCTAGAACTTGCCCAGTGAAAGAGTCTTCCTGTAAAGACTTCACAGTATATAAAACCTTAGATGGAATGCTGATCCCCATCAGAATCTTCTGACAAGGGAAATTTCCACTTGAATGACAAGCAGACCAGCCTGGAGTAGTTAGAGGAACATAATATACTTCTTGAAAGAAAGACCAGCAGAAAAAATAAAAAAACAAAATGACAGTCTGATTGACTATCACAAGAACAAGCAAGTTGTTCACTGGGGAGCTATCAAGGCAAGCAATCAAGTCCCTTCAGGGCAAACCCCTTGCAAGACTGAAACTTATCTGACCACATTCAATAGACTTCCATCAACCTGGAGTGAGACCTGGTTAACCAGCAGTATGGTGAGACCTGGGGACTCCTGAGCCCATGGACAGGGACATAGCCACAGAGAGCTACAGTGGAGAGTGAAGTGTCTAGCCGATATTAAGTGAGGGGAGATGAACAAGAACGCCTATACTTGCAGATAGTACCCATTTTACCTAGCTTCAATGGCTGGATGATCAGAACTCAACTAGAGGAAGAAAGAAGAGGAAAAAATAAAACTGAAATCTGCTACAATTTGATGAACTTGACCTGTACTTATGGATGTAGTAGCTTAAAGAGGGAATGGATCTTCATAGCAAGGATCATTCCCACTACCCGTGTACAAAGGGTTGACAGGGATTGGCAACTTAGACATTGGTTACCTAAAATGGGGGGTATAAAGCCACGAAGTGACTAGCTTACAAGTTTTCAAGAGGGAGTTTAGTTTCAGAGGGTGCAGGGAAAGGCAGGATCTCCACTGAGTGTTTTCCAACCTGTCTAGAGCAGGCTGTTGAAAGGAGATGGGGATAAGACTCTTGTGGTTCAATAGTGAATAATTTTTACCAGGACTGATTGCAATTGTTACAAATGTAAAGGTAAACATTTTGTAACAAAAGGAGAGGAGTGGTTGATCTAGCAATCCAGGAGCGCAGGACCCTGGGACCTTAAAGGGAGATGAGCAGAGTGTGGGAGGCTATCCAGAGAAACAGTGATGACAGAGATGAAGACATGGAGAGATGGAGTGACTGGGAACTCTAGACTCATGGAGGGAAAGAGGTTGTGTGCTGGCAGACAGGCTTTCAGGGTATGCCCTTTGGTTGTTTGAATGATTATATATTCCTGAGTGCTTCAGTGTACATCCAAAAAAAACAGAGAAACAGAAGCAAATGCTGTTGAATGATGATGCTTGGAGGGGATTGTAGTTATTGCAATGAAATGAAATACGGTAGGATGAATGTAAAGCTATGTTCTCCCATGTAAACTATCACTGAATTTACAATAAAAACTTTAAAAAAATAAAGAAGGGAAAAGAGGAGCTATGTGAAATTCTGATCTAGATATCTTAAAGACAGATGATTTTATATGATATGGTGATTAAATGAAGTACTTTTTATCTTTATTGTATCCATGGGAAATCTAAAAGAAACAACTTGTCAGCTGGATCCCAAATTAGAGCTGTCTACTGCAGGCCTGTGTTGTTTTCCCTTATGATATGTCTCATAAAACAAAATCAAGCTTGTTAGAGATAGCTATATTTATAATTGTTTATCTCTCAAGCTTGTCAGCCATTTTACAATTGTAAAATGTATTTTTGTTGTATATTTTCATGGCTTTCTTCTCTCTCCAAGTCACTCTCTGATGAAATCCCAAATTCTGACTTCTGATTTATACTCTGCAAGTGGCCCCACGTTTTCTGCAATATTTGACATGTGGGAATAAATTGGAGGGTGGGGCGGAAAGGGAAAAGATGACCTTGTTACTGGCTGTACTCTCTGAGAGGCTTATTCCAAATGTCTTTCTCTAATCTACAGTAAAATCTGTAAAAGCCGTAATCTGAGTAAGGCAGTAACCTGTCCAATAAAAAAACAAATATTTCCACTAATATTCCACTAACATCAGTAATGTGGAAATCTTGAGAGACTCAGAAAAACAAGGCATTCCTTTTTACTTTTGACTCTCACAGGTTTCACTATATCTTGCTTTCTACTTATTATACTCAAGAACCATAACTTTCTTAACATTCAGTAAAGTCTTTTTATGTCTTATCCCAAATCCAAATCCTTTATTTTCAATGATTATTTTTCAAACAACTTTGTTCTTGTCTTCTTTTTGCCTTGTCTACTCACAAACCTCTGGAAAACATTGATCCATAAGTAATTTTCATCATGAAATTTCAAACAATAATCTATAAACTGAAATTGTAGGACAGAAATAAGAAGCTGAACAATCCTTCAAAGTAGGGAGCGCGTTATGCCAGAAGGAGGAGAAAGGTTTCCACACTACTTGATGTGTCCCTTATCAGGGCTGTCAAATTAGAAATTTGAAACATAGTCTGTCTAGACTCATCTGATTTTATTTATTTATTTATTTTTGAGGCCAGACAGTATAAAGTGGAGAGAAAGCCATCTTATGCATTTATACAACAATCACCAGATCTATTTGTGGGAGTAAAATTGTATCCTATAATAGGGATTTGAATAGTAATTACTTAGTTTGTGTACAACCTGCCCTTTTTGCCCTTTCATGGAAATAAACAATCAAAAGGAATAAGAATCACCGGCTATCTACTTAAGCTTCTCATCAGGTAGGCTGGTGACATGGGACATTGCCAGCCTGTTTTATGGCTGCATAATGATCCTGTTGTGGTGCCACCTGCACTCTAAGAACTCAAAGTAGGCACAAATTACCAGCCAATGCCAAAGTTGGGGACAGTATAAGTCTCACATTCATAGGAAGCGTATTTTTTAAACAAAAACTAGGACACAATGTCTTACAGGTTTAGCTATACATATGGAAGCAATGAAAAGGGGCTATTTAAATTCAGGAGTATCCTAGAAATTCTGTGATATATGTCAACCTAAAGTTACATGATCATCAGAATGCAGATGAGAGAAAAAAATGTGGTTTATTAGTTTCAATATCACACACACACAAAATGAGTTATTAGAACAGCCTTTAATTATGGCACATATTTTAACTTTGGTCACCTGGGAATGCTGAAATATTTTTGTTGCATTATTATGCAAGAAACTTTGGTGGTACAATGGGTCAAACATATTGTTGAAGTGTTGTACAAATGCTAATACCAATAACTTTTTCATATCCTGCCTGTTAATATTCAAGTCAGAGTCATGATAATAAAAATAATGATAGCTATTATTAGGAATTAAATGCATTCTATATACACTGTATTGTTAGATGATTTAAATAGATTTGAATTAAACAACTTAAATGCATAGACTTGAAAAGCTATAAACTTACTGATACCAGTGACTTTTTTTCATATCCTGTTGGTATTCAAGCCAGATTCATGATAATAGCAGTAATAATGATTATTCTGTCTACCAGGTATTGTTAGGTGAGATAATGCATGCGTTAAGCTTTACATATGCATTGTCTCATCTAGTCCTATCAATAATCCATGCTGTAATCATCATTAACGTCACTTTACAAATGAGAAAATTGTAATCCAAATTCTCGCAACAAGAAATCACAGAGCAGGGATTTGAAACCAATATTATCTGAATATAAATAATCTCTCCTTTACCATACTGGTTAAAAAGAAATTAAGGTTCACTAGAAGATCATGGGAACACTGAATAGTTTAAAATTTAGAAAGCTGTGTGAAAGGGCTGTATTCTTTCACCATACTCATGCAATCTGTGTGCTGAGCAAATAATCTGAGAAGATTGGTTTTATGAAGAAAACATGACATCATGATTGGAGTAAGACTCATTAACAACCTGCAATATACAGATGATACAACCTTGCTTGCTGAAAGTGAAGAGGATTTAAAATATTTACTGATGAGGATCAAAGAGCACAGCCTTCATTATGGATTACATCTTAATGTAAAAAAAATCAAAAGTCCTTACCACTGGACCAATAAACAACATTCCTATCAATGGAGAAAAGATTGAAGTTGTCAAGGACTTCATTCTTCTTGGATCAACTATCAACACTCATGGAAGCAGCAGTCAAGAAATCAAACTACGCACTGCATTTGGTAAACCTGCTGCACAAGACCTCTTTAAAGTGTTAAAGAGCAAAGATGTCATTGTCAGCTTGAGGACTAAGGTGTGCCTGACCCAAGTCATGGTGTTTTCAATAACCTCATATGCATGCAAAAGCTAGACAGTGATTTAGGAAGACCATAGAAGCATTGACACATTTGATTTGAGTTAAGGTGTTGTAGGAGAATATTAAAAGTGCCATTGGCTGCCAAAAGAACCAAAAGGCAGTGTTGGAAGAAGTGCAGTCACAGTACTCCTTGGAATCCCGGATGACCAAACTTCATCTCTCATACTTTGGACATATTGTCAGGAAGGACCAGTCTCTGGAGAAGGATATCATGTTTGCTAAGGGAGAGGGTCAGAGAAAAAGAAGAAGACCCCCAATGTGATGGATTGGCCAAGTGGCAGCATTGATGGACTCAAGCATGGCAACAGTAGTGAAGTTGGCCCAGGATCAGGCAGTGTTTTGTTCTGCTGTGCATAAGGTCACTATGAGTCAGTCGATACTGACTCGATAGCACCTAACAACAAAAACAAGATCAAAGAGCACAGCCTTCGGTGTGGATTGCATCTCAATGTAAAGAAAACAAAAATCTTCACAACTGGACCAATAAACAACATTCTTATCAATGGAGAATAGATTGAAATTGTCAAGTACATCATTCTTTTGGGATCAACTGTCAACACTCATGGAAGCAGTGGTAAAAAAATCAAATGGTATATTGCATTAGACAAATCTGCTGCACAAAAATTTTAAAGTGTTGAAGAGAAACGATGTCAGCTTGAGGATTAAGGTGCACTTGAACCAAGCCATGGTATTTTCAATAAACTCATACGCATGCAAAATCTGGACAGCAAGTAAGACCACAGAAGAATGATGCTTTTGAGTTATGGTGTTGAAGAATATTGAAAGTGGCATGGGCTGCCAAAAGAACAAACAGATCTGTGTTGGAAAAAGTACAACCAGAATAACACAAAATACCAGACAAAGCAGCTTCTTTGGAAAATTCTAGAACTCTGAACTGCACAAAAAAGTAATATATAAAAAGTTTGAAGGCTTACATCCAGTTGAATTTATGGCAGAAGCAAGAAATCTGGTGATTTCTCATTGGCCGCCCTCAGCAGCTCCTGGAGCAGCCATCTAGGAGGAGATAGAGTGGAGAAAGACTCAGAGTCACTGCAGGCCCCTGACACCTATCTGATCCTCAGAGATAAAGATGTAGACATTCTTTTTGTTTTTTGTTTCTGTTCACTGGTCTCTTGCTGTGTGCATTCTTCCATTCTGGTGACTAGAAGGGGTGCCTGAGCGAGTGGACACATGGTCCAGCCCTGGAGAGTGCTACTATGTATGCTCACAGATCTGCTTAGAATTTAAAGGGACAAAATCACCAGAGATGGCACTGAACTGTTCATCACTAGGAAAAAGGCCTAAACTGAGTTTTGGAGCAGAAGAGAGACAGACTAAAAAGGAAACAGGCCGAAAATTAAATCCTGAGTTATGTCATAATGCCAACAGTGGCATCTTGAAGTTTCTCAGGCAGCTTTAAAGGCAAGAGGCTGAGAAAGGGACACTAAAGTCATATTTATATTTGTTGCTGTTTTTAGGTGCCATTGAGTCATTACTGACTCATAGAGACCTTATGCACAGCAGAACAAAACACTGCCCGATCCTGGGAGAACCTCACTATTGTTGCCATGCTTGAGTCCATTGATGCTGCCACTTTGCCAATCCATATCTCTAGGGGTCTCCCTCTTTTTCTCTGACCATCTACCTTACCTTCATATCCTTCTCCAGAGACTGGTCCCATGATACTTTCAATACTCTCCTCCAATACCATAACTCAAAAAAATAAATTATTCTACGGTCTTCCTCAGTCCAGCTTTCACGTGCATATGAGGTTATTGAAAATACCATAGCTTGGGTCAGGCGCACCTTAGTCTTCAAG
>NW_006408630.1:7062997-7083253 GCF_000296735.1 Chrysochloris asiatica
AAGAAGAATGAAGTCCTTGACAACTTCAATCTTTTCTCCATTGGCAAGAATGTTGTTTATTGGTCCAGTGGTGAAGATTTTTGTTTTCTTGACAGTGAGATGCAATCCATACTGAAGGCTGTGCTTTTTGATCTTCATCAGTAAATATTTTAAGTCTTCTTTACATTCAGCAAACAAGGTTGTATCATCTGCATATCGCAGGTTGTTAATGAGTCTTCCTCCAATCCTGATGCCACATTTTTCTTCATAGAACCCAGCTTCTCTGATTATTTGCTCAGCTACAGGTTGAATAAGTATGGGGAAAGAGTACAACCTTGTTGCACAACTTTCTTAATTTTAAACCATTTATTGTTCCCATGTTCTGTTCAAACAACTTCCTCTTGGTTCATGTAGAGATTCCTCATGAGCATACTGAAGTGTTCTGGAATATTCATACTCCGCAATGTTGTACAGAGCTTGTCATGATCCACAAAACCAAAAGCCTTTGTGTAGTCAATAAAGCACAGGTAAACATCTTTCTGATATTCTCTGATTTTAGCCAAGATCCACCCGACATCAGCAATGATATCCCTCATTCCACAGCCTCTTCTGAATCCAGCTTGAACCTCTGGAAGTTCTCTGACAATGTATACTTGCAGCTGTTTCTGTATTACTTTTAGTAAAACTTTACTTGCATTGGATATCAAAGACATTGTCTGATGATTTCTGCATTCCATTGGGTCACCTTTCTTTGGAATGGGCACAAATATGGATCTCTTCCAATCAGTCGGCCAGATAGTTGTCTTCCAAATTTCTTGGCAAAGATGAGTGAGTGCTACCTGTGCCCCCTCGCTTTCTTGAAAGATTTCAATTTTTATTCCATCAATTCCTGGTGCCTTGTTCTTTGCCAATTCCTTCAATGCACCTTGGACTTCTTACTTCAGTATCACTGGCTCTTGATCATATGCTACCTATTGAAACAATTGAACATTAACCATTTCCTTTTGGAACAGTGACTCTGTGTATTCCTTCCATCTTCTCTTGATGCTTTCTGCATCATTCAAAAATTTGCCCATAGAATCCTTCAATAACAAAAGTTGAGGCTTAATTTTTTTCTTAAATTCCTCAAACTTGAGAAATACTGAGTGTGTTCTGCCTTTTTGGTTTTCTGACTCCAGATCTTTGCACATTTTGTTGTAATATTTGGCTTTATATTCTCAAGCTGATCTTTGAAATTATCTGTTCAGCTCTTGCACCTCCTCATTTCTTCCATTTGCTTTAGCATCTCTACACTGGAGAGCAAGTTTCAGTGTCTCTTCTGACATCAATTTTGACCTTTTCCTTCTTTCTTCTCTTCTCAATGACTTTTTGCTTTCTTCATGTATGATGTTCTTGATGTCATCCCACAACTCTTCTGGTCTTAGGTCTTTAGAGATTAATGTATCAAATCTGTTCTTCAGATGATCTCTAAATTTAGGTGGGATATACTCAAGGTCATATTTTGGCTCTCGTGCACTTGTTTTCATTTTCTTCAGTTTCAGTTTGAATTTGCAGATGAAATTGCCCAGTATGTCCCTGGCTTTGTTTTGATTGTTGATATGAAGATTTTCCATCATCTTTTTCCAAAGATGTAGTCAATTTGATTTCTATGTATTCCATCTGGTGAGGTCCATGTGTATATTCATCTCTTATGTTGTCTAAAGATCATACTTGAAATAAACAAATGATTGATTTTGCAGAATTCTATCATGCTATCTGCAGCATCATTTCTATCACCAAGGCCATATTTTCCAACTACTGTACCCTCCTTTTTGCTCCCAACCTTTGCATTCCAATCACCAGTAATGATAAATACATCTTGAATACATGTTTGATCAATTTCAAATTGAAGAAGTTGGTACAATTCCTCTATTTCATCCTCACTGGCTTTGGTGGTTGGTGCATAAATTTGAATAATAGTGGTATTAACTGGCCTTCCTTGTAGGCACATGGATATTAGCCTATCATAGACAGCATTGTACCTCATGACGATCTGGATATTTTCATTTTGACAATGAATGCAACACCAATCCTCTTCAATTTGTCATTTCCAGCATAGTAAGCCATGTGGTTGTCAATATTATATTTGGCTAGAGAATTGTTTTTTTTCCTCTTCTCTCTTTTTTGTGATTATAGACTAAATTATCCAATCTGTCTTTTTTGCTGTTGCTGTTTTGATTTTTGGTCTGCTCTATATCTTTAGGGGGCTCTTTCTTTCCCTACATTACCCAAGAAGAGACAGCAACTGCAGTCATATAGTGATGATGCAATCACACCCTATAAAATACCACCAAACAGGCAAGAAACAATACAAGCTGCCACACACCAGATAGGCAGCCAACATCTGTGACAGTTACACCAAGTTAAGTAATAAGAAGAGGTAAAAGGGTAGCCCATCTCCTGATCACATCTACCCAGAGGCAACTAGAGAGCATAATAAAATAATAACATATATTTATCTAAGTATTAAGGTCATAGCTAACTGCTGAATATGCCCAAGAAACAGATGACCATTCTGGACATGTCCAGGAACAAGATAAAGTGACTGAGACAACTAATCTGGAGGTAGACCTAGTCACCTTATTGGAAGAAGGGTAGGCTTTGGAATTGCTTGGGAAGGATTTCAGAAAAAAATATAATGAAATTTATCAAAACATTTTACAGAGGATTGGAGAAAAATAAGGAGGAAGTTAGGAAAGCACTACAGAACAATCACATAAGATAAATACAGCATTGGAAACAATTTGAAACCTACAAAAAGAGGTCCAAATGATTAATAATAGAATATTAGAAATGAACAATACGCTGAATAAAAGGCCAAAGGAGTAGAAATGAAGAACTAGAAGCAAGAACTAGAAAGCTGAAAGAAAAATCTCTCAAAACTGCTAATATAGAAGAGTAAGCAGAAAAAATAATAAAAAAATCTGAGGAAGGTCTAAAATTTATGTTGGACAATATGAACATAATTTAAGAATTATTGACATTCTGGATCAGTATGATTCGCACAACTCCACAAAAGAGATAGTTGAATAACTTCTGGAAGAAAATTTCCCTAATATCCTGAAAATCAAAAAGATAAGCATTCAAGAATTCTGGAGAATGTTCCGTGTATACTGCAGAAGAAAGTACACTGTGTTGCTGTTGGGTTGAATGCTCTGTATACCTCTAAGAGGTCAAGTTGGTTGATTGTGTTGTTTATTTCCTCTGTCACTTTGTTGAGTTACTTTCTGGTTGTTCTGTCCCTTTTCGAAAGTGGTGTATTAATATCTCCCACTATAATTGTAGATTTATATATTTCTTTCTTCAATTCTACTAAGGTTTATTTCATATATCTTGTTGCTTTTTCATTGGGAGCATAGATATTTATTATGGTTATGTCGTCTTTCTCAATTGACCCTTTGATCATGAGGTAGTGTCCTTCTTTATCTCTTATGCTGATTTTTGTCTTAAAGTTTACTTAATCAGAGATTAGAATTGCCACTCCTGCTTGCTTATTGTTGCAGTTAGCTTGGTATATTTTTTCCCATCGTTTAACTTTTAGTCTGTTTTTGTCTTTTTGTGTAAGGTTTATCTCTTGCAGACACCATATTTAAGGGTCATGTTTTCTTATCCAATCTGCCACTCTCTGTCTCTTCACTGGTGCATTCAATACATTGGCATTCAATGTAATTATTGATAGATATAAATTAATTGCTACCATTATATTAATTTTTTGGTAATGCTTTTCATTCCTTTGTTCTGCGTGCCTTCTGATGCTGAATTTGTGTTTTTTGTGCTATTTCTTGTTGGTTTCTTCTTGGTTTTTATGTTTTTTTATTCTGCTTGGAAGTTCATTTTCATGGAAACTTGTGAAGTAATAACTTTCTTTGGCGTTACCTCAGAGTCTATTAACTTTTCTGTCCATTTAAGAGAATCTATTGTATCCTAAGGGAACTCTGGTAGCATAGTGGTTATGAGTCTGGCTGTCAACCTCAAGGTTATCAGTTCAAATCTACCAGCGGTTCCACAGGAGAAAGATGATGTGTTCTGCTCTCGTAAAGATTACAGTCTTGGAAACCATGTGCAGGGTGACGATGAGTCGGAACCAACTCCATTGTACTTAAACAACAACAACAAATTGTATCCTATAATCGACCTGACATCTCACCACCTGGATCTCTGTTCCTACATTTATCCCTTCTTTGATACTGATGTAATTTTGATCTTCGGTTGACCTCCCAGCTCCTTTGAATTTGTTGTTGTGGTTTTGTTCTGTTCTGGACTCTGCTATCTGTCAATTGAGTTCCAGGTGCTGTTGCCACACCTGTCAATCTCTGGTTGTTGTCTTTTTTGTTGGTTTTCAATCCCAAGACCTCCCTTTAGGATGTTTTGAAGTGCTGGATTGGTTTTGATAAAATCTCTTAGATTCTATTTATCCTGGAATGTTTTGATTGTACCATCATTTTTTATTTATAGTTTTGATGGATAGATGATTCTTGGTTGGCAGTGTTTTTCTTTTAGGGTTTTGTATATGTCTCCCCATTGCCTTCTTGCCTGCATGGTTTGTGCTGAACAGTCAGAGCTTAATCTGATTTTTTTGCATTTGTAAGTGACACTTCTCTTCTCTCTGGCTGCTTTTAGAATTCTCTCCTTGTCTTTGATTTTGGAGAGCTTGATTATTATATGCGTTGCTGACTTTCTTTTGGGGTCTATACTTCCTTGGGTACTTTCAGCTTCTTGAATGTTTATCTTCTCATCTTTCAAGATGTTAGGGTAATTTTCTTCCAGAAGCTCTTCAACTCTCTCTTCTGTGAACTTTACTGATTCTTCCTGTTCCGGAATGCCAATAATTCTTAAGTGGTTCCTCATCATGTTATCCAGCATGAATCTTAGACTCTCTTCAGATTTCTTTTTACCCTTTTTCAGCTTGCTCTTCTATCTCAGCAGTATTGAGAAATTTGTCTTCCAGCTCGTTAGTTCTGGCTTCCATCTCTTCTATTCTGCTCCTTTACCCTTTCAGTGTATTGTCCATTTCTGATACTTTATTATTGATCATCTAGACCTCTTTTTGTAGGTTTTGAATTGTTTCCATTTCTGTATCAATCTTGTTTGATTGTTTTTCTAGTACTTTCTTGAATTCTTCCTTCTTTTCCTCCACCCCTTTTCAGAACATTTGAATTTGTTTCCATATTCTTCATAATTCTTTCTCAGGCAAATACAAAACATGCTCTTCCTCTTCTGGAGAGCCTTTATCTATCTCCAGCACATTTTTCTCAGTTACTCTTTTCTGTTTTTGGTCATGTTTTGTGATAGTTTGTTGTGTTTGAGAACTTTTCTTAGTCATTTCCATTAGTTACGTAGCTTTTTTTTTAATGTTTAAATGGATGTTTGTTGTTGTGTTATTAAGCTTACTGGGTGTCTCCTGGTGGATATGATCAGGAGATAGGCTTCCCTTTTTGCATGTAATGCTGCTGTTGTTGTTAAGTACTGTGGAGTTGGTTCCGACTCATAGTGACCCTGCACAGGGTTTCCAAGGCTTTATAAATAAATCTTTATGGGAGCAGAATGCCTCATCTTTCTCCCACAGAACCACTGGTATTTTCAAACTGCTGATGTTGAGGTTGGCAGCCCGATTTGTAACAACCAGGCTACCAGCTGTTATTGGCTCTTGTCTCAATGGTGGAATATTATGAGGTATGCTTGTAGCTTGGCTATATGGACATGATTGTTGTCTTTTCTTGGGTAATATAAGTAGAAAAAGCTTCCACCTCCAGGAAAGATGTGTGATCAAATGGACCAACAGCAGAAGCAATATAAAAACAGAGACAAAAACCACCAATTTGAAACAAAAATAAAACTGTGGCCGAGTGTCCACAAGCAGTGTGTGTGCAAGGTAGAAGTCTCCAGCAGTGGGTTGGGTGTCTGCTTGCTCAGGCCCCTCCTCTAGTCACCACTATCAAGGTGCACAGGTAGATATTGAGAAGTTAATGGGAGAAAGATTGTCTACTATTTTTGACTCTGAAGATCAGTTAGGTATCTGCATGTGCACAGCTTAAATCTCAAGGTCAATTTGCAATAAAAACTTAAAAAAAGAAACAAAAAAAGTGCAACCAGAGTGCTCCTTGTATGCCAGGATGCCCAAACATCATCTCTCATAGTTCGGACATATTGTCAAGAGGGACCAGTTACTGTGAACAGGATATCATGTTTCATAAGGTGAATGGTAAGAGAAAAAGAGGAAGACCCCCATTGAGATGGAATGGTAAAGGGGCAATATCAATGGGTTCAAGTATGGCAACAATTGTGAGGCTGGCCCAGGACTGGACAATGTTTCATTCTATTGTGCATTGGGTTGGAATGAGTCGGTACCTACTTAATGACACTTAACAACAACAACAACCCTTAGGGAATCCCAATGCCTTTCTCAGAAGGTATAGCCTAGTTTTACCTTTTTAATGTACTCTTAAGAAGACCCATCAGAAAGCAAGTAAGTGGGAATGAAGGAATTGACTGAATCAACTTTGATTTGTTTTAATTTGTGAAAACAGTGTATCTACTTTGTAATATTTAATCTCTTAAGAGATCTTCTGACAAAAATAAAATATGATAACATAATTGTGAATAAAATTTAAGGCACCTTTAATACCATACTTTCTTTGTTTGTTTTTATGAAAGAGAATTAAAGAATGAAACAGATTTGGGACACAGGCATTTTCATTTACAGTGATCTAGATTTAATTTAAATATGGTCAACTATGTACACAATAGAAATATTTTATATTTCTATATAAATATATGGATTGGCATAAGTACATACAGTGTTATAACAAGAAATTGTGAGTATGTGTAATGGTTAATTTTATGTCATGGTGTCTAGGTTACTAGTTCAGCTGTTTGATCAACTACTCCAGATTTTGCTGTGAGGCTATTTGGTAGATGTGATTAACATTTATAATCAGACAATATTAAGCAAGAAATTTATCCTTATTAATGTAGGCAGGCCTCATCCAATCACTTGAAGGCCTTAAGAACAAAAACTACAGTTTCTAGTACATAGTTAATTCTTTCATTAAAATTATTTTAAATCACCTAACAATACCTTGTACATAGAATGCATTTGATCCCTAATAGCAACTATCATTATTACTATAATGAATCTTATTTGAATATTAGCAGGCAGAATATGAAAGTTACTGGTATTAGCTCTTTAACACTATATTTGAACTTTTTATTTTTAATCATTTTTATACTATAATTGAATATCTATATACAATCCAGTAATGTGTATTGCACATATAATATAATGTATAACTGATCTTTAGGACTTCCTGGGCTGTAAATCTTTATCGAAGAATTCTACCTCAAGATTGTAACATAGCAGTCCTGCTGAGAATTCAACTTGCCAGTCTGGCCCACGTATTTTGGACTTGCCTGCTCTCATAATTGTGTGAGTCGGTTCTTAGAATAAATCAGTTGCTCTATCTATAGATATTGTGGATTTTGTGTGCCATTGAGTCTGTCCTGACATGCAGCAATGCTGTATATGGTTTCCAAGAAAAACTGGTGGGTTTAAACTGCTGATCAGACCAATCCTTATCCTACAATACCATATCATAGATAAATAAATATATATGCAGATACATCCATCTATGCATATCTATCTATCTCTTTATCATCTATCTATCTCCTCTATTGATTCTGTTTCTCTGGAACACTCTGGATGAGGACACCGCCTCTGCCTCCTTGGCTGTAGAGATGGAGCCACAAAGAGCAGCAAAGATTGGGTTATCTGGCCTAGGTGACTCAGAGGCCACAGGGCTTCTTCAGAATTATTCTCAGACTTTGGAATGGAATGGAATGTTTCCTGCTGAATTGAGAACCATGACCCTTTTGTATATTTTAAACTGCTCACTTTTGAAATGAGAGTACCTATTATATGTCTATTCCACCCTTATATTTTTTAATCAAATAGCTTGTTTTATAGGCTTCACAAGGGCTAAGGTGAAGAGAAGATGAGATTTGGAACTTTCTGAATTACATTTAGTGATATGGATACATGGGTGTAGGCATCTATATCTAAGATTTTTCCATTTAGCATGAATGCTGGAAGAGTTAAGACTAGTGATATTTAAATGGAGATGAATGTATTTTGAATGTAAGTTGTTTGTTGTTAAGTGTCATTGAGTCAGTTCTGACCCACAGGGAACGATTCTAGGGTTTCTGAGGAGTGGCTGGTGAGCTTTGTTTCAAATTACTTTGCAGTCCAGTGTATTAATTCACAGCACCACTTGGAAGGCTGACAGGTGCACTGTTATAGGTTGTGTTCCCCAAGCATGTGACCTTACTTGGAAATAATGTCTTTGAGGATGTAATTAATTAAATCATCATGAGTCCCTACTGAAGCAGGGTATACCTTAAGTAAATATGAGTGGTGTTCTTAAAATAATAGGAGAAGAAACACAGAGAGACAGTGTTGATAGGCACATGAAGATGGAAGTGAAGTTTAAAGTTGTGCTGCCAACAGCCAAGGAACACCTGGGACTACTAGAAGTTGGAAAAGACAAAGAAGAACCTTCACCTTTGAAGGGAATATGGCTTTACCAATGTCTGAAATTTGGAGTTTTAACCTCCAGAATTGTAAGTGAACAAATGTACGTTCCTTGAATCCTCCTAGGTGTTGTGATAGCTTGTTATGACAGCCCTAGAAAACAAATATACTATGTTGTTGTTGTTGTTAATTGCTGTTGGGTCAATTCTGACTCACAGTGACCCTGTTAGCATTTCTGAGGAGCAGCTGGTGAACTTGAACCGCAGATCTCGCAGCTCAAACGGCTTTGCCTTCTGGCCCATTAATCCAGAGTGCCACACCATATACTATGGGAAGGGTTAATTAATTTTTATTTTATATGTATGAGAGTTTATTCCACTTTATTCATGTATCATACCACCAAAATCTATAAAACTATACTAGGAACAATATGTGGTTGCTTTTTGGCAAAGGACAATTTGACTGATTAAAAACAAGGCCGCTGCACTTAAATATGTAGCAGTTACCATGGAAACAATTTTACTTTGACTCAGAACATATCTCGTTTTAAGGAGAGCAGCCTGTTGTTATGGCAATAAGAACTCAAGCATTTTTTTTCCAATAGAAGACTAATACAGGATAGATAATAGGGTTACCAGTTAAGCAGCAAACATAAATACGAACTTGCATACATTTGATAGCTTATAGAAATCGTAGCTTGTAGAGACAATATGCACCATTATTTTTTTTGCTAGGAAAAGCTCATGTCCTGTGTGCCTCCTTGTTTTATTTTTAGCTGTAACAGATGATAATAATGCAGCATTATGCTTGAAATTTTATTCACTGAAGGCAACCAACTCAAATTGCCATTTCTATAGCAACCATATTTGATGTTCTATTAAAACATTAATATGAAATATTTTCAGGTACTGAAAAAAATCATACTTTGTCATCTATTTCACGAGATAATGTTGATTCTAATAATGATGGTAGCTACATGCAGGTACTGTTCTAACATTTTTTCTTATAGTAACACATTACATTTTCACAATACCTCTAGGAGGGAGACATGATTAACATCCCCATTTTACAGAAAACTGAAGTACAAAGGTATTAATCCACCTATCCAAAGTCACATGGCAGGAAAGTACTAGAGACAGAAATCAAACTTGAGAAATTTATACTCTGAACTCCTCCTTCATACTAATATTTAATTGCTAAGTATGTAAGTTATCATTTATTAAGTTATGAATATAAAATCTCAATCATAATTTAAAATACATGAAGTATATTTAACGTCTTAGTTTAAGCTCTTTTGAAAATTAAAATAAATTTCAGATAAGAATTGACAATTTTAACCTGAATTTAAA
Source organism: Chrysochloris asiatica (assembly GCF_000296735.1). Classification (NCBI taxonomy): domain Eukaryota; kingdom Metazoa; phylum Chordata; class Mammalia; order Afrosoricida; family Chrysochloridae; genus Chrysochloris; species Chrysochloris asiatica. The sequence continues at coordinate 7,072,892 of NW_006408630.1, forward strand.
TGAAAGAAATAAACACATAATGATTTTCTTAAGGATGGTTAAAGCCGTTATATTTAATCTTGGTGTTAATTAATATTTAAGTAATCTGGGATTATTTTGTACATACAAAAGCCTTATTTAGAAATAAGAAAGTAAAGCTTCTTGAAGGATTACTCAGAATATAGTTTTAAGCATGAAATATATATGCAAATATAAAAATTGCAACTGAAGGATTTACAATGATAAGATTCTAATTAGAATTGCAAAATATTCCATATTAGGGGCTTATGACTTTTCTCATGCAGAATGTTCACCCTTTTTAAAACTAAAGCCATTACTCTTACTGGTTTATATGTTGTAGATGAATTATGAATTCATTTCATTTTGGTCTCTTAGGCAATGATTGCATAGTAACGCAATAACACAAAATGTATTTTACTTTAAATCTTGCATTATTGAAAAAAATTGTTTTCTCTGCTACTTTGTTTCAGCACAAGCAAGTGAAGTTTGAAAACTAAAGTTTTCTAAATATAATTGATTAATCTGTTAAATGTTCTCCATACATTTAAAATATCACTCTCGTAAACATTATAAGTGCCCACCTCACTACCATCAAGTCAATTATGACGCCTAGCAAACCTGTATAGGATATCTGAGTATGTAAATCTTGATAGGAGCAGAAAACCTCACCTTCCCCCTTGCAGCTGCTGGTGGATTCAAACTGCTGCTCTTGTGTTTGGCTGACCAACATGTAACCCACTACATTACCAGGGCTCCTATATTCTAAGTGAAGTAATGCTGTAAAGCCCAATTCTATTCTGCATACATGGGGTTACCATGAATTGGAATTGACTTGGCAAAACTGCTTTGGCTTTTAGCTTTTGGTTTTAGTATTACTGTACTTAGAAAATGAAAATCGTTAAAATCCCAAACCAAACCAGTTACTGTCAAATCAATTCTAATTCATGGCAGCCCCATGTGTGCAGAATAGAACTGCACTCGATAGGGTTTTCATGGCTTGGACTGTTTAGTAGCAAATCATCAGATCTTTCTTCTGAGGTATCTCTGGGTCAGTTTGAACCACACACAAACTTCTTGGTTAGTAGCCTAGTGTTTAACTTTTTAATATAGAAACACCCAAGGGTTTCTATATTAAAAGCATTTTGTTTTAAATCAGCAACAGGTTAAGAATGCCAGTCTTGCCACCACTTTCTATGCTGGAGATCCTAACCAGTGAACTAAGACGTGCAAGAGGGTGGTTAGCAGAAAGCTAGCAGATGTTCCTTTTATATTAGTATTCAAGATACTTAATACTTGATATTAAGATGTTCTTAAATAAAGAACACTGCAAACAGTAATTTGCTTAAATAGCAACTTGGGTTAGTACAGATCCATTGCTTTTGTTAATGGTTTTCCCCAGGCCTGTGTCCCGGTTAACTTGCCAGTGCACATGTCACAAGCAAGTTCCAGACACTCCCATACTGTTCATGCCAGAAGTCTTCACTCTTCTTCCCCTTCACATCTTGCACTGTAATTAAACGGTCACTCAATTTTTACCCTTCATTTTCAGACTAGTGCCATACTCATATACACTCAGATCTGTTCACTGATAAATGTATCCAGCTTTGCTCTTGGTGTTTTAAGTTGCAGAAGGAAAAGGAAAAAAGAAAAAGAGAGAGAGAGGGAGATTACTTTTCAAACTGCTTATTTTGTGATTACTGTATAATTGTTAGTCCATAGTAATAAGGACCTGCACCACAGGAAGAACAGAGCTGGTGATACTTAAGGATGGGAATCATTGACAAATAAGATGACAGTTGAATGTGTCTGTGTGTGTGCATTATAGTATGTCAACATGGTATACAAAAATAGTCAACAACCTACTCATGCTCTCTACTTATGGTGGCTTTGAAAATTAATTCCAATAGTCACACAAAACTCAGAGACAATACTTACAGGTAAGAGGATTATTATGGAAGTTAGCAGGTTGCAATTCAGGGTCAGAAATGCATACAATTGTTTCTCTCAGGACAGTCTCTCCTCAGCCATGTCCATAGAGAGGCCTCTCTCTGCCAGGCCAATGTTATAAAGCTTTTTAGGACTGCTGATAAATGACCACAGGACTCAACATGCCACCGTAAGCCTCAGCCTAAAGGCACTCAGCTTTAGCTCCATGGGTAAGCAAACCTAGCTCACCCAATTAAGTATGTTGTTGTTGTCATTGTTGTCAAGTGCCATTGAATAGATTCTGATCCATAGCGACCCTGTGTAACCACCGACATTGCAGTTCAAATGGCTTTGCAACCTGGTACATTAACCCACAGCGCCACACCAGGACTCCAATTAAGCATGTGGAGGTACTCTACTCTGCACTCAAGCCTCCTGTCCAGTGTCACTCAGCTTTTCTTGCTTCATGAGCTGGAAAACCCACTGCCCTACCTGGTGATCTGGCTCTTGGTTCTGCTGCCATTGTTCCTCTGCTACTCCACTGTCAGTTTTCCAGCCCCAAGTTAAGAAAGTTCAATGGACAGGAATCTTTAGGTCCAAGGGACAAACTCCAATCCTGAATTTTCTTCTTTGCTACTAGTGAGATCCCCCTGCTACTTGCAATATTAAAGAATTCTATAGGGAAATATTAAATGATGCAGAAAGCATTAAAAAGAAGACAAAAGGTATACATACACAAAGTCAGTGTACCAAAAAGAAGTGGTCAGTAATCAACCATTTCAAAAGGCATCATATGATCAAGAACCAATGGTACTGAAGGAAGAAGTACAAGCTACACTTAAGGTATTGGCAAAAAAACAAGGCTCCAGGAATTCATGGGCTACAAACTGAAATCTTTTGAAAAACAGATGCAGCACTGGAGACACTCACTCATCTATGACAAAGAATTTGGAAGAGAGCTACCTGGCTAATGGATTGGAAGACATCCATATTTGTGCTCGTCCCCAAAGAGAGATGACCCAGCAGATTGTGGAAATTATCGAACAATGTCATTAACATCACATGCAAGTGAAATATTGTTGAAGATAATTAATAAATGGCTGCAACAATTGATAGACAGAGAACTGCCAAAAATGCAAGCCAAATCCAGAAGAGGATGTGGAATGAAGGATATCATTGCTGAAATCAAATAGATTTTTCCTGAAAACAGAGAATAACAGAAGGATGTTAACCTGCTTTATTTACTATGCAAAGGCTTTTGATTGTATGGATCATGGCATTGCAAAGAATGAATATTCCAGAACACTTCATTGTGTTCATGAGGAACATGTATATAGACCCAGAGACAGTCCTACTAACAGAATAAGCGGATACTGAATTTTTCAACATCAGGAAAGGTATGTGCCACAGTTGTATTCTTTTATCATACTTATTCAATCTATATGCTGAACAAATAATAAGAGAAGCTAGAATATATGTAGAAGAACATGGCATCAGTATTGGAGGAAGACTCATTAACAACCTCTGATTTACAGATGATACAAACTTGCTTGCTGACAGCGAAGAGGACTTAAAATGCAGATGAAGATCGAAGACCACAGCCTTCAGTATTGATTGCAAAAATCCTCAGAACTTGACTAATAAGTAGCAGATGGTAAATGGAGGAAGATTGAAGTTATCAGAGTTCATCTTGCTTAGATCCATAATCAACATGCAAAGAAGCACCAGTCAAGAAATCAAATGACATATTGCCTTAGGCAATTCTGCTACACAAGACCTCTTTAGAGTGTTCAAGAGCAATAACATCAGTTTGAGGACTAAGATGCATTTTCTATTGCCTCATATGCATGTGAAATTTGGACAAGAAATAAGGAAGATTATAGAAGAATTAACACATTTGAATTAGAGTGGAGAGGAATATTGAATGTGCCATGGACTGCTAGAACAGCAACAATCTGTGCTGGAATAAGTACAGCCAGGATAGCAAGAAGCTGTCTCTCATACTTAGGATATATTATCAGCAAGGATCACTCCCTGGAGAAGGACATCATATATGGTAAAGTGGAAAGTCAATGAAAAAGAAAAAGACCCCACAATGATATGTACTAGTACAGTAATGGGTTGAAGCATAATAATAACAACAATTTTGAGTGTTTCGTTTTGTTGTGCATGTTGTTGTTGTTGTTGTTAAGTGCCATCGAGTCGAGTCCGACCCATAGCGACCCTGTACAGGGTTTCCGAGGGTGTAAATCTTTACGGGAGTAGAAAGCCTCATCTTTCTCCCGCGGAGCGGCTGGTCGTTTCGAATCGCTGACCTTAAGGTTCGCAGCCCGATTCGTAACCACTACGCTACCAGAGCTCCTTGTTGTGCATAGGGTCACTAATAAGGAGCTCTGGTAGCGTAGTGGTTACGAATCGTGCTGCAACCTTAAGGTCAGCAGTTCGAAACTACCAGCTGTTCCAAGGTGAGGCTTTCTGCTCCCGTAAAGATTTACAGCCTCGGAAACCCTGTACAAGGTCGCTATGAGTTGGAACCAACTCCACAGCACATAACCACCACCACCAACCACCACCAGGGTCACTAAGAGTCACAGCCAACTCCATGGCACCTAAAAACAATAACAGAGAGGAAAAAAACAACTGTTCAAAGTCATTCGATTAATAAATGATGGAGCCAAGATATGAACACAGGGGTAATCTAAAGCCCTTGTTTGTTATCCTTGGGCACTATTTTGTTCTTATCCTGTACCATAGAGTCAGTCCCTACTCATAGCAGTCAGCCTTGTATTGGGTTTTCAAGGCTATACACCTTTACAGGAGCAAAACGTCTCATCTTTCTCCTACTATAACACTGTGTCTCTCAAAAATTCTAAACATTTTTAGAAGATATTTAATAATTATATTGAAGAATGAATTTTTTGCTTAATCAACTTGATCAACTTATTTAAGAAAGTTTGCTCACAGCATAACGTTCCAGAAGTTTCATAATTTTCACTAGATTCTAAAATGTTCACCAGATCATTTTCTTCCTTGCTTAGTTTCTTACAATGCATTCCTTTATGTACCTTAAGTTTTCTCATATTTTCTCTAATACTATTTCTGAAAGAAACTAATAGCCAACCTTGAATATATTTGATGTCTCTCTCTTTTGCCTCATTATCTTTTATGAACAATTAGAATGGATTGAACATGCTGTGTATTAATTAATAGCCACATAGGTTCTATATTTCTTAATGAAACATTTTTCCCTCCCAAAGTTACTTCATTTAGCAGGTATAAAAAACATTCTGACAATCATAACAGATCAATCAGTTTTTAATCAAGTAGATTTATTCTATAGCAACTGCTTCTGTATATGTGATAAAAACGAATATACAAATGAATGTTTCACAGTCATTCTTTCAATTATTCCAAAAACATTTATTTGTACCTATTATGAGTGGGAGCAAAGAAGATTTGAGGACTAAGGTGAGCCTACGCTATTGTGTTTTCAATCACCACATATGCCCATGAAAATGGAACAATGAATTAGGAAGACAGTAGAAGAATTGATGTGTTTGAATTATGGTTTTGGAGAAGAATATTAAAAGTCCCATGGACTTCTAGAAAACAAAACAAATCTGTGTTGGAAAAAGTACAACCTGTTTTCTAATGCTCCATAGAAGCCAGGAGTGTGACACTTTTGTCTCTCATATCAGGAGTGTCAAGTCTCTAGAGAGGGACATCATGCTTGGAGAAACAGAGGGTCAGAGAAAAGGGGGAAGACCTCCCCCCAATAATGTGAGATAACACAATGGAAAAACAGTGGGCTCAAAGGTAACTGTTGTGATGAGAATTCTTGTCTGGGCTGTGTTTCATTCTATTGTGCAGTTTCACTCCGAGTCGGAGCCTACTCGATGGTACTCAACAACAATATTATGAACAGAACTTCAGAAATAGAAGCTCACGGCACCAGTTCTTCTTGTACACTTATGGAGTTCACATCCTGGAGAGATAAATAACCTGTACTTAAAATGAAGTATACCATGTGCCATTATAGGCATCCAGAGAGTTTTGAGAAAGCACAGTTCTAAAGGAGCTGTGAAAGGAAAGCAAACCACAGGATGGTTCTTAGACTGAGGCTTTTAAAAAAAATGGTTAGAACTCCACAACACAGGGGAAAGGATAAAGACTTTTCAAACAAAAGGTAGTACTTGTGCAGAGTTGCAGAGCCATGACACAGCATGGAACATTTAAGAAGTTAGACATTACTCAGGATGTTTGTGACATAATAGTAGAGAAAATAAGCAAAACAGTATTAGGAAGCAAATAATCCATTGGTTATAATAGAACAAGTAAAAATTTAGGTAGTAAATATGGTATGATTTTGGGCTGATTTCTTTTTTTGAAGTGTCCTTGTGAGGAATAAAAGAGAGTATGGTTAATGTTTAGATAGATAGTCATAATGGATCAATAACATCTATGTAATTATGTGTGGGTGTTTCAATTGATTACTTAAGATGGAAAACATTGAAATGTATCTATTTATTAAAAGAGAAATAGGGATGGGTTGATCAACAATGATTCTATGACCAAAAGATAATGAGATGCAGATTCAAGTGAGAGAGACACCTATTTCTCTTTGAAAAAAGCATGAATATTAAGGTTTGAATTGGGTAGCAAATGTTTCCCAGCATGGAAGACTTGTGTAAGAACAGAATCACTCAGAGTCAGATGTTTTATCATCTCTTCTAATTACATAATGCAGTAAGTATGCAGTCTTCAAGCAGTTCAGAGTCTGAAGTTTTTCATTTAGCCATATAATGTGAATCACACTTTACCACCATCTATTATGATTTATGAAAAATCAGTAAATGCATGACTTTGTAAAGGATATACTTTACTGTTTTCAAATTCTAACTAACAGGGGGGTGCAAGAAACATTCTGTCTTGCTCATTCTAGCTCCGGGTTTGCCTAAAATATGGTGATCACTCGTACATGTGTAATGAATGAATAAATGACCCATCACATTGTTTAGGGGATCACTTGTTCCTTGTTATTCATGCTTTCCTCCCTTTTAGTAGAAGACTCCTGACCTCTTTCTCTACTTTTGTTCTTTTTCTTCTCTAGAAGCAGAGTGATTTACACTCATTAGTGAGTTTAAAAGGAGAAATTTGGCATGTGATGTTCAGCCTCTTCCTATTTCCTTTCTTATAGCAACCAACAGGGGTACAGCCAGGGTTATTGAGTGGGTAAGTCTTTCTAATTTGGAGCTAAATTAATAAGCTCTTGTTTATGAATTTCAGTTTTATCAGAAATAATGGAAATTGTTTGGACTACATAGGCCTTTTTTTTTTTGTCCTGTGTCTTATTTGAATCAGATTTTGACTGGGTAAGCTAGCCTAACTTATTAATCTTTTCCAAAGCCTGCAATACATATATTCCAATTAAAAATATCTATATAAAATAGCTTAAGGGGATCATTGACAGATCTATACATACTGTATATGTATATTTCTATATTGTTGTTGTTGTTAAGTGCATTCAATTTGGTTCCAATTCATAGTGACCCTGTATAGGATTTCCAAGGAGCAGCTGTAGGGTTTGAACTACTGACCTTGTGGTTCAAAGTCCAGTGTTGATCCATAGTGCCACACCAGAAGACCTTGCTGTTGTCGTCAGGTGCCATCAAGTCGGAACCAACTCATAGCGACCCCATGCACAGCAGAACGAAACAATGTCTAATCCTGGGCAACATCACCACCACTGCCACACTTGAGTCCATCAATGATGCCACCTGGCCAATCCATCTCGTTAGGGGTCTTCCTCTTTTTCTCTGACCCTCCACCTTACCCAGCATGACATCCTTCTCCAGCGACTGTTCCCTCCAGACAATATGTCCAAAGCATGAGAGACGAAGGTTAGCCATCCTGGCCTCCAAGGAGCACTCTGGCTGCACTTCTTCCAGAAGACCTTAGGTTCTGCAAAAAAAAAAAAATGTTTTTTATCTTCACTGTCTAATCTTAAAAAAGAATGTTCACCTTACATAACTATTTCCTCATCTCTAATATGAAAATAATTCCTGCCCTACATGTTTCATATAAATTTTAATGTATTAAAATGAGATTTGACCTATGGCAAATCACAATACCAATCCCTTTCTTCCTGGAATGTAATCATAAACCTGACTTCAGACCTTACTTTCGACATCATATAAATAGAAGCTTATGAATACAACTGAGATTTGTAAAAAAATAACAGCAAAAACTAAACAATGATATTGTAAAGATGTTGACATTATTTGTTTTGTAGTAACTGGTGCATGGTTTTCATTCTTGTTGTTGTTAAGTGCCATCGAGTTAGTTCCGACCCATAGTGACCCTGAACTGGGTTTCCAAGGCTGTAAATCTTTACGGAAGTAGATAGCCTCATCTTTCTCCCTGGTTTGCATTCTAGCTACTATTATATTATTGTTATTAAGTGCTGTCAAGTTATAGCAGTCCTGTGAAGGGTTTCTAAGGTGTGGCTGATGATTTGAACCATCGACCTTGAAGTTAGCAGTCCAGTGCTTGTTTGAAAGTGCCACATCAGGATTCTGGAATCATATTGGTGGTGGTGGTAGCAGTGTGCTGTTGAGTTGCTACTGACTTATAGTGACCCCATGAGAGGCTTCTGGGAGTGACTAATGAGTTTGAACCACCAACTTTGTATTTTGAAATTCAATACTTACACCAGGACTCTGATTATGGCAATAGCTTCTAAAAATATTCTTGCCTCTATGACTACTTTACCCCCACCATGTGTTAGTAGTTTCAAGCCTAATGAGTGTGAAGGTTTTGAAGAAAGGAGAAAGTTTATCCTCAAAAGTGGAGTGTTAGATAAGGATGCATGCTCACAAAGACAAAACGAAGGAAGACCAATACAAGGGGCAAGATCTAGGGGACTACAGTGAACAATGGAAGCTGGATCCCATCTGGAACCAGCAGTGGCAACTATAGAATATTCAGAGTCCACCATCTGAAGATCAGTAGAAAGAAGTGCTTACCCATGGACTCATCCTTTTGAGGATTGCACTAATACCCCTGAAATCTTCCAAACCACTGAAAATTAAAGACATGTGGAGGGAACTTTGAGTTGACATTGTCACTGTGCAGTGACTTAAATCCCTCTTGGAGATGTCTACTGTATCCGGAGTTAAAACAGAGAGGAAGCCAAGAGGATGTGAGTCAGAGCATCAGCAAAGTCAGGCCGTGGGACTTTGACAGTTATTTTTATTCAGTGAATTTCATAAATATTTAGGTATTTATTTTAATATATAAATTGGGAAATTTTTCTAGCTCAAAATATAATATCTTATACCATAAACTATAAAAACGCCACCACAGACAACAGTATTAAAAAAAAAAAACTAAAGTCGTGAACTCAGCATAAATGACTGTTTCAGCTGCCATAGGTATTCTTATTGGGAAATCAATATCACTTACATGTTTTATTTTTTATGCTATATGTAAGTCAAGAGCCCCGGTATGACATCATGGGATAATGAGCTGGACTGCAAAGTCGCTTTGTACCACAAGGTCGGCAGTTCAAGCTCACCAGCTGTTACTCAGAAACCCTATACAGGGTTGCTAAGGGCAGGAAATAACTCAACGGCACTTAACAACAACAACAACAACATATGTAAATCTGGAGCCCTTTTTGGCATTGTACAATAAGAACTGGACTGCTAACCAGAAGGTTAGAGTTTAAGAAAAACTACCAGCAGCTCCTTAGAAACCCTAGACAGGGTCACTATGAGTTGGAACTGACTCGTTGGTACTTATCAACAACAATAATATGTAAGTCTTGTTTGCAAGTAAAAGATGGGTAGCTTAAAAAGAACTGAAAAGGAAATAAAAGAAAATTTTCAATCTTACAGCTCAGAAAACAGCCAATTTAGATTTTTCACAATAATTAAGTCACTGTTCCTTGATTTCAGCAGCTCTGACTATACCAGTAACAAGCTCTTATAGTGTAGTGGTTACAAATCAGGCTGCGAACCATAGTGTCAGCGGTTCGAAACTACCAGCTGTTTCATGAGAGAAAGAGAAGGCTTTCTGTTTCCGTAAAGATATACAGCCTAGGAAACCTTGTACAGGGTCGCTATGAGTCGGAACCGACTTCACAGTATATCACAACGACAACTATACCAGTACTCTTCAGATATGGAGACTGAGGTTCACTAATGCAGTTTCTCCTGCCAGACATTTTTATTCTAAAACTCTAATATTTTCAGGTGACTTCTCTGCTTGAAATCATCAGTTCTTAACTTCTGTGATTTGTACCTCCCTAAACAACTGTAGTCAATAAAGCATAGGAAAGCATCTTTCTGATATTCTCTGCTTTCAGACAAGATCCATCGGACATCAGTAATGATATCTCTCATTCCATGGCCTCTTCTGAATCCAGGTTGAACC
>NW_006408630.1:7084979-7086819 GCF_000296735.1 Chrysochloris asiatica
GACTCCACAGCACATAACAACAACAACAACATCCTCCTTGGAGCCTCTGAGTGCATTGGAACTACAAACTTCTCAGTTAGTAGTCAACTGCAAACCACTTATATCACCCAAGGAACTTACTTTGCCCTATATATCACAACTCCACTTCTTGGAAATGTCCATCCCTTTCTAACTAATATCTCTGATCTTCATTCAAGCCCCAACATAAACCTCCCCTTTAATAATCTGATCCTCTTGAGGTGAATGTTCCTTTTGGGGTGTCCATAATTCTACTATCATGCCTCCAGTGGAGCACAGTTTAATATTTCTGGATGGACAATATCTCAGACTATAACTAAAATCTAACCTCATCCTCAAGTGTCCATGTTTTGACTGGCATTACTCATATAGGCAAAAACTGAACTTTCTTCTATTACTGCCTTGTGGTTGTATTGTTGTTATGTGCTGTGGAGTTGGTTCCAATTTATAGTGAGCCAGTACAGGGTTTCTGAGGCTGTAAATCTTTATGGGAGCAGAAAGTGGGACAGCTGATAGTTTTGAACTGCTGACCATGAGATTAGAAGCCTGATTCATAACCATTATGCTACCAAAGGTTTACCAACTTAGGGAAACCATTTTTCAAACTTCTACTCTAAAATGTGATCTCCCTTTAATCATCTGGAAACTGAAATATCTGTACAAGGAATATGGTCACATTTCCATAAAATTGCCATTCCTTGTAGTAAAAGCATACTTTTGAATGAATCATGTTGTTTTAACTACTAATTATTAGGAGAAACTAGATAAAAGTAAATTCTTGAATTAGCAAGGCTGGCAGTATAACTGGAGGAAGATGAGGTAGGAGGATGGCATAAAGATTCAGATGGCATATGTAAGCAGGAGGTAGATTATAAGAAGTTTGTTTTATAAGATTTTTATTAACTATTTTCTCCATCCATTCCTAGATTGTTCTTGATGGTCTCTTTGTAAAACAGAACTATTATATATCCATTTAAAATGTTGGAAGAGAGGGAAGGGGAATGAAAGATAGAAAATTGGTAGAGCAAAAATGAGTGTATTTTAGACTTTCTGAGGCTTAGAAGAAAATGTGAGTATAATTTGAGCAGGAGAGCTTTATGAAAGTAATGGAAATATTATCTTGCCTGGAAAAAAGAAAATGAATACAGTTAGAAAGTAAAGCAATGACATAAAATTTGAAGGCAGGTATTTACTCATATATTTGTTCTCTAAGGGACAAATGTTCAACAGGCAAATGTTGATTCCTTGAATTAATACACAGTGGCTATACAGCTTAAGCTACAGTAAAAATAACATATTGAAGGTAAAAATCCTGAAAGCAAAAAATAGGTTTGGAAGAGTATAGTAATCTTGCATTAACTAAAGCTTGAACAAAGCAATATAAAGAAATGGTTCATGGACAAACCATGCAGGAAAAGTGAAAACTTGTTAGGGAATGGAGACTAATGTATAAGAACCAAGAATGAATACGGAAAACACCCGCCAGGGACGCCAGTGTTGTTATTATTGTTGTTGTTGTTGTTAAGTGTCAAGTCGATTCCTACTGGTAGCAACACTGTATAGGTTTTCTAAAGAGAGGCTGATGGGTTTGAACTGCTGACCTTGTGGTTCAAATGGACTTTGTTATTGAGCCTTTATCTTATGGCAATATACCAGGATAACGTTATAACTAGATAAATCAGTCAAAGTGGGGAAGGTCTAGACTGAAATTCAGAGATAATTATTTTTATAATGTGTGAAATTTCAAAGTTTTGGCTTTGAAATGATGTGAACATAGAGAAAAGATATCTACCAATATTGAAGCTATAATATATTCAGGGAC
>NW_006408630.1:7086956-7096552 GCF_000296735.1 Chrysochloris asiatica
GCCTCATCTTTCTCCCGCGGAGCAGCTGGTAGTTTCGAACCGCTGACCTTTAGGTTCGCAGCCCGATTCGTAACCACTACGCTACCAGAGCTCCTTTTAAGAACTATTAAATAAAGGTATTTAACCCATAGCCTTCATTTTCATATGAATTGTATGTCAATGTGTATTTTGAGGAATAGTCATAATTTTCACTTGGGGAAAAATAAATTTCTTAAATATATTGGCTAAGTTAGTAGTCAACTGCAAACCACTTATATCACCCAAGGAACTTACTTTGCCCTATATATCACAACTCCACTTCTTGGAAATGTCCATCCCTTTCTAACTAATATCTCTGATCTTCATTCAAGCCCCAACACAAACCTCCCCTTTAATAATCTGATCCTCTTGAGGTGAATGTTCCTTTTGGGCTAAGGGCTTGTTTAATGCTGTCAAGTTGGTTTCAACTCATAGTGTCCCTATATAGAGTTTCTGAGGAGCAGGAGGTGGGTTTGAACCTCCAACCTTGTGGTTAGCAGTGCATTGCATACGCTATAGAAGCACACCAAGACTCCATTTTAAGGACTTGTTGTTGTTAAATGCCATCAAGTCAGTTCTGAGTCTGTATAGGTTTTCCGAGAAGCAGCTGGTGGGTTTGAACTGCTGACCTTGCAGTCCACAGCTTATCGTATAGTACCACATCAAGACTCCATTAAGGGCTAAGTAGAGTCTTGGTGTGGCTCTGTGGGTTAATGCTCTGTATTGCAGTTGGTTTGAAACGCAAGGTTGGCGATTCTAGCTCACCAGCCGCTCCTCGGAAACCTGTAACTAAGAGTCAGAACTGACTCAAAGGCACGCAACAACAACAATAAGCATCTAAACATACTTCGCCAAACTCCAGAAATACTTAAAATGGTAAACATATAACAAGCAGTGATTTGTCCCTGAGTAATTATATATCTCTTGATTCTTGCACAAAGTTCTGTCTCTACCGACATATTGATGTAATGGGAGTCAAGCTGTGTCACTGAAGGCTCTTGATTTAACAGAAAATGCTTCTCTTTTTTTCTCCCTGTGACATTCAGGTCTGTTTGAAGGGAGGGACTCAAACAATGTCAGATGCATCTCCATTCTCTCTTGTATTTGTGGGCTGTTAGCATATGGTAAAGCATTTGGAAACTGGTCTCTGCAATAGAGGTGGGAGTGTGGGGGAGGGGAGTAAACAGGCTGAAACCTGCAGTGATTTTAAATGTAGGTTGGAATGTTTCTTTTTCAAAACCCCTAAGGGAGTTATTACTTTGACAGATAATATGTGACTATCTGGCTGCATTTTCAGACAATTTTGCTTGTCAACCCCAATCTATGAAATATTGAGTTGGGAGTGTGGGAGGTGTGTTAAAATGGAAAGCTATGCAGTACACCTTCGCCAAACTTTATCCTTCAATACTGTTAATTCTTAGAGAATCAAGGACCCATCATCATGGCTCATTAGTAGGCTGACCCAGGCAGGAAGTTGGACTGCTGATTTGTTGAGTTTTCATCCAAGTATTCTTGGGCTAATGAAACTAATAAAAAAACAACTACCCAGAACGATTTGAATTACATTTATATAACCGATTTTTTTTTTTAAACAAGGAGTTCAGTGCAGAACCACCTTAAATGGTTTTTGTTTTGTGCTATTTCTGCCCACATTTTCTCCTATATTCCTACATATAATCTTAGGCAAAACTTACTCAGGGTCACTCAGAATAATACACAATCAACAAAACACAGGCTGCTTCTTCTCAGCAGTCTTGAATGTTTGCTGCAGGAATAAGCCTGGCTTGCAAATCTTTCTCCTGCTGTGCAGCTGACAAGCTAAAGGATCTTGTAAATATCTGGCCTAGATCCCCTGCCTCCCATACATGAGGAACTTTGCCCACTGTCTCTATAGGCACCTGAATGCTAAGCTTTTTCCTTCTGAAAGCATTAATGGATTAGTCACCACAGAAAACTGAACTTAATTCTTTTCTTTCTAAGTAGCTCTACCAATTTATCCTTCACAGAACACCATCTTGAGCATTTACAGGTGCCCCTTCTGATGCCCGATCAATAGCAGGCTTTTGTGTAAAAACATCAGTAAGCAAAACACAGGCAAAGTGTTCTCCTTCAAGCCTACCTTAAACCTTCTTATTAAAGCAGCTATGGTGGCAGAGCTGTGAAGGTTTTACACAGCTTCATCACAAATACCTTTGCATAGGAGAGACTCCTCAACAATGCGTACCAATTAAATAAGGTAATTCCTTTTCTTTCTTTCTCTAACTATAATATTTATAAATGCCCACACAAGAAAATTGTTCCATGAATTTAGTTTTCAAATGTCTCTATAGAGTACTTGTTTTGAAAAATGAAGCATAATCCATCAGCATATGAGTCATTCCATAATACGGAGTTTAGTCATTTGTAAAAAGCTAACATTTATAAAATAAAGAACTGTACTTGAACTTTTTAAAAAGCTTTATGTGACAATGTAAATTAAATGTGTTTTGTATGATCCAGTTTTGTTGCTCTCCCTGTAAAACAAAAGTAGTAGACTTCCAGATTTTTTTTTTTTCTCTTTTCTGTCAAGATACAATGATTCTCTTATGCTGACTTATTTATACTTGATCACTAACCTCAGAACTGATGAAAACCCCCGATTGTATCTAGATATGTTTAACTGTGATTGTATATGCAGGGGAAGATTGAGAAGCTTGTTTATTATACAGGTTACGCAGGTGAGAGATTGAAATCCAGTTCATTTCTTAAATGAGACAGCAAGACTTACCTTTTCTTTAAATAATAATAATGTGTTATATTAGTATAGTGCTTTAGGATAAGCACTAGGTTGCTGACAACAAGTTCGGTAATTCAAATACACCAGCCACTCTCGGAAACCTGATAGAGGTTTGCTATGAGTCCGAAATGGCTCCATGGCATGTAACAACAATATATTGGTTGATAGATGGTCTGACCTTAAAACAAGGTTTGCACACGTAAATGACTATAGGGACCAGTCAGTTTGACAGACACAAGATGTATAGGTTGAATAAGAAGAGTGGTGTCTTGCAGAGCCATCAAAATGGAAGAACTCCTACTCAGTTCTAGTCCCTTGGTACCATATGGAACTTATGAGCTAAGATAGATGCTATTTTTGTGAAAAAAATCATAACTCCAGATTTCTTTTTACTTACACATTAGCAAAAATAAACAATACACTCCTGTGCTCTGAAAGAGATATCTGAAGGTCAGATACGACTTGTGAACCATTAATCAGCAAACTCTGGGCTAGAAATGGAGATACATTTGAGCTCAGAGTTTCTAAGAATAAAACTATGAAACTCAAATAAGAATGGAATCCAGAGCCTTTGTGCCTTCAAGGTGACTGTGCTCTAATCAACTAGGCAAACTTACTTAGAACTCTACATAATTTATGGAATTTAAATTAATCTTCAAAATAGGGAAATATTTATGGCTCTTAAGCTTGTCTTTTCTGAGTCTTGAAGGTGAGGACAAATTAAATGTTTCTCTTACTATCGACCATACTTTACAAATTTTCAGGGAAGCTATAGGTGGTGCTGTGGGTTAATGGGTCAGACTGCAAAGACATTTGAACCGCAAGGGCAGCGGTTCAAGCTCACCAGCCACTCCTCCGAAACAGAGTCGCTATGGGTCGGAACCAACTCAATGGTACTTAACAACAAAAACATAGTCATTGTGACAGAATTCCAGAATTAACTCACTCAAGTATAATCTGTAACTAGCTCAGTAGACCAAATAGGCCCAGAGAGAGAGGAAACTTAGAAAAACTGCATTTGCTTGTAGTCATGATTTTCTTCTGAAATATAACAAAACTGAAGACCAGAGAGAGATTCATAATAAATATTGAAGCAAAATTTTCAGAAAAACCAGTGACTAAAATTAAAGCATAGAGTTTTAAAACATTTCCTATCCTAGGAAATTTAACTCATGTAAAATCTTAAGTAGGGAAATAAATTGCTTTACAAATGGACACACCTAAAATAAAATTAAATTAAAAAATCATTTCTATGTCAGGTAATCCCAAATGTCATGGAAGAATATTTTTTAGATACCTGAGTTCTTCCATTGTATTCACTATTAAGAACATCAAAATATGTGTAATTGAACAATGGTCCATAAACAAAGTAGCCAAATGACCACCTTTCTTCTTTACCTTGTGGTTATACAATTCCTCAGCCTTGCATATTTGAAAGAGAGGGTTAGCATTTTGCTTCAATTTTGAAAAGTGTCTTCTGTCAAAAAGTCTTAAAGCTTAATAATGACTGGAAAATATCCATAATCCCATAATCTTGAATACTACCATTTTTAATTAAAATGGAAGTGAAATCTTATTTTGGGACATACCAATATATGGTCCAGGTAAAAAGGCTCTAAGAACAAGATGCAATAACAAGGCATTTTCCTCTCAACCAATAACAAGACAATTGGAAATTTCAACACATAATAGTAGGCGTGTTTCCTCAAGGTGAGGATGATGAGAGTGACTTGAAGCACAAGAAACGGGGAAATCTAAACATGCAGGTAGTTACCATCAGAGACACTTGTCTACCAGTAGTTTAACTGGGATTCAGTAGTAGGACAAAAATTCCTGGGAGGGGTAAATCTCTTAGAAACACCACTCAAGTGCTAGGAAAATAACTAAAATAGATATTCAGTTATGATACTTACATACAGGGAGGGGAACAGGCTTTAGAGAGACACATTACTGAATTAAAGTTAATCATAAGAGATTAAATAAATGCCATTATCTTTATGTTATCCTAATAAGGAGCTCTGGTAACATAGAGGTTATGAATCGGGCTGCAAACCACAAGGTCAGCAGTTTGAAACTACCAGCTGCTCCGCAGGAGAAAGATGAGGCATTCTGCTGCAAAGATTTTTAGCCTCGGAAACCCTGTACAGGGTCGCTATGAATTGGAACTGACTCCACGCCACATAACAACAATAATATAGTAAAACTGACACTAAGAAAATAAAAACAACTTCTTATATCCATAAAGGCAAAAAATGGGAGAGGTACAGCAGTAGTTAAATGTCAACAAATTTTTCAAAGACTAATTCTAGCTAATAAATCCAGATATGCCTAGCATCAATTATTCGGTAGGCAATTTCGCAAATGCTGTTATGATAGCCCTATTGAGTAGGTATTGTCCACAATATATACATGATGAATTAAAAAATTTCAAGGTTGAAGAATTTATCCAAGATCAGACACTCAGAAAGTAGCAGAGTCAGGGTTTGAACAAAAGCAGTTTGTCTCTAGAGTCAGGATATTGAAACATGATACTAGGTTATGCTGAGTAGTCAGTGATTTAAAAGAACATATGAATTTCTCAACTATGTGTCTACCTGGCGATAAAAAGTGTACAAATTTTTCTAATTTGAACCATTGAATCCCAAAGAGTCTCGGGAACTGGAAATGTGGTTATTTTCAGGTTTTTTCTGTTTTAAACTTTTTTATTGTGAGTTGAGTGAAATTTTGCAGACCAGATCATCAGCTTTACATCCGACAACTCATATACTTTGTTTCATCTCAATGATTACAATCACCTTCATGCAACAACAGTTATCCTGCTTCCTGCCTGGTATTCTTATTTGCATTCCACCCTCCTTCTGACCCCCTCTCAACTCTGTTTCCCTGTTGATTTTGAATAATTGGTCATTCTTTGGTGAGCATACCTTGCTAGTGTTGCTGCCTCCAGCCCCCAAATCTATCTTTTGCTTGGCTGAAAATTGGGCCATGAGGGTAAGTTCCTCTTCAGATGTGAAGAGTAGTTGAGGACCATAGTCCCAGGTTCCTTTCAGTCTCTTTCTGACCAGTAAACTTGGTGTTGTTATTGTTAGGTGCCATAGTGACCCTACTGGTGTATATTACTATTATTATTAAATAATCTTAAGTTTTGTCCCACATTTCCCCCCACTCTATCCAGAACCCTCTAATGTGGTCCCTTTAAGGGCTGTTGGTAGTGTTAGTCAGGCACCATCTAGTTCTTATGGTTTCACAGTAATGAAAACTGATGTTCACGTGTTCCATTAGACCACTGAACTAATTCATTCCCAGCCTCTTCAACTCCTATCACTCTTCTTTCTTCTGCACATGGAGAAACCAATAGTTGCACCATAGATGGCAACTCAAGAGCAGAAATGTGTTTTTCATGGGCTAGAGTTTAGAGTCTGTGGAGAAGGATACGTTGAAAATTTAAGGATTGCTTTAGACCCCTGTTCTGTCTTCATATAAAACAATTTTGCAAATGTAGAGGCATGACTGAAGGAGACTTTATGAGCTGTGCTGATTGATGATGAGCAAGAGGATAAAAAGAAGTCGTCAAACCAATGACGAGATTTCCAGTTTCCTTAATAGGCTCTGCTGGCAGAAAGCAATAACTAGACAGAAAACAAGATGATTTCTTGTTAAGAAAAATGTAGATACCATGAAAAAAAGCTACATGCATATTTAGAATTGAAAGTGGATTTCCCACTGAAATAAATGGGCAGTTGGTAAGGCCCACTCAGGAAACGAATTTATTCTTGAATATGAATGTACAATCAATGAAGAGCAGATAGAAATTTGTAGCATTGAAGCTAGAAACCAAAAAGCAATAAAAAGAGGATAGCAATCTTAGAGGAAAGAGAGGCTATTTGAAAACAGAAGAAATTTTCATAAATCTTATATTTAAAATTCTCATAAATATAAGTGAAAAAAAAAAAAATTCATGAAATGAGAAGCCAAGAATGGGTTCAGTTTTTAAACTGAAGGAATGGATTATCTGGGAATAAAGGGAAGCTGAGGAAAAGGGAAATGAACAGGACTTTATGGGAATTATCTAGAAAAGGGGTAAAACCAAAACCAAAGTAGTTGCTTTGGAGTAGATTTTGACTCTTTGTGACCCCATATGTGTCAGAGTAGAATGACACTCCATAGTGTTTTTGATGGATATGATCTTTTGTAAGCAGATGACAGTCTTTTTTTCCAATATGAATCTGAGTAAAATTTCAAGCTCTGAGACTAACTTTTCACACCACCTAGAGGTAGGGAAAAGGGTCATTAATGACTGTCAAATATGGAATAAAAGTGACAATCTAGCTTTCAAGTGACAATCTTTACTATAAAATAGTTTCTCTTATGAGAATGTTTATGTTCTTAATATTTCTCCCCCAAATGAGAAAAGATCTTTATTATTTCTAATGCTATTTGTGTAGGGGAAAGAGAAGAGATGGTGCTAATTAATTATCACTTGAAAACCAGAAATGTTCTATGTAAGGATGAAGACAGAAATCATAATTCTAGTAATAAGGTATATCTTAATAGAAGAAGCATAGACTATGGAGAGAGAAAGAACTGGTTCTACATCATGACTCTATTTTGTGCTGATTGCTTTTATTTTCTGAATTTCACTGTCCTCTCTGGAAAAATGAGGGGAATACCATGTATTTCATAGAGTTGTTGTTGTTAAGTGCTGTGGAGTCAATTCTGACCCATAATATGAAATTATCAAGCAATCTAAAAGCTTTGCATATTCTAGGTATATAAGTAAAAGTAGCTCTCCTCCACAAATATTCAATATATAATTTGAAGAAAAACATGACAAATTGCTATTCCCCCATTAATTCATAAGCACACTCATAAAATTATTGTTGTTATTATTAAGTGCCATCGAATATGTTCTGACTCATAGCAACCCAGTAAAAGGTTTCTTAAGAATGTCTGGTAGGTTTGAGCCACTGATCCTGTAGATAGTAGTCCAACGTTTATCCTACCAAAAAGTGCATGGCATTTGGAGGCACTCTATGTTGTTGTTTTTCTTGAATGCCGTCGAGTCAATTCTGACCCATAACAACCCTGTATAGGGTTTCAGTGGAGCAGCTGGTGAGCTTGAACCGCCGACCTTGCGATTCAAACGGCTTTGTGGTCTGGAGCGTTAACCCACAGCACCACACCAGGACTCTGTAGGCACTCCATAATATCTGTTAAATTCAAGAGTGTGTTTATGAATTCCCAATTTATTCATAAACATACTTATGAATTTAGAAGACAATATTGAGTTCCACCTAATGCCAGGCATTGTCGTAGACACCAAGAACTCAGCAGTGAATGGAGCAATCAGAAATCTCTGCCTTAGTGGATTACTTATTTTATTTCTGTACAGAGGTATAATCAATCTATTAATCAATCAATGAGCAATGCATAAATCTATCATATCCTGATAAGTGCTTTATAAGAAAATAAAGTAGTGGTCAAGAATAGAGGTGGATAGTAGGGAGGGAGCAATTTTAAAGCAGATAGCAAAGAAAAATCTCACCATGAGGATAGCATTTAAATAAAACTTTGAAGGAAACAAAGGATAGAAATATGTACATATCTTGAGAAATTGATTCTCAGGTGGAAGGAAAAATATTTTCAAATTTGTTATGGAATCATTTTAACTACTTTGTTAAAGGATCAGCAGAGATATTAGTAACGCATGAGCAGAGTGAACCAGGATGAGTAGTAAAAGATAAAGTCAAAGGTAAAAGAGAAAGTAATAGATTTTGTGAGTTTTGAAGCAGACTGTAAGAACATTGACATCTATGCAGCATGGAAAGGGATACCAAATGAGGGCTTTGAACAGAAGAGTAATGGTCAGTCTCTGAGTTATTAGTTCCAAGGATCACTCTGGAAAATCTGTTGAGAATAAACTCTAAAATGGGAGCCAGAATTGAAGCACAAAAACTAATTAGAAGTTTACTGCAATAATTGAGGTGAGAAATGATAATGGCCTAGAAAAGATGGAGCTGATAAGGAATAATTGGATCCTGGGAACATTCTAAATGTAGGCCCAAAGACTTTACTGTCTTCATATGAAGTGTGAGAGAAAGAAAGGAACCAACGTTAACACCAAAGGTTTTGGCCTGAGAATTGGAATAAATAAAGTTGCCATCAAATGAGATAAGAGACACTGTGAACAGAACAGACTTAGAAAGGGAGGTCAAATCAGGAATAACATTTTGGACATAGTGAGTTTGAGATGCCATTTATAAATCCAACTAGAGTCATAAAGTAGGCAGCTGGATGTACGAATGTGAGGTTCAGGGGAAAGGTGGAAATATAAATTTGGAGTTGTCAGAGTCTACATGGAATTTATAGTTATGAGACTAGATCAGATTACTAAGGGAATGAGTGCAGAGGAAGGAAAAAAAAAAGGATATAAGGACTGAGCTATGGGCACTGTACAATTACAAATACTAAATCAATGAGGCAGGATCAAAGTAAGAAAAAAGTATGAAGACTTGAGCCCAGGAACAATAAAAAAAATAAAATCTGTGTTGAATGAAAAATTAATATTATTGCATGAGTAAATAAAACAAGTCTGCTGAAAGAAAAATAGAGATATGCAAAATCAAGTTGAGACAGAGAAATATAGAAATGATAACTACTTGACAGTTTTCTAATTTTTATGTTACTCAGCTATCTTTTATGCTTTACATTTTTATATTTTCTATGCTTAGAGCCCACCACTTGTCTGTCAGTTTGTCATACTGTAGTGCCTGTGTGTTGCTGTCTAAGACTAGGCTATATA
>NW_006408630.1:7098557-7123814 GCF_000296735.1 Chrysochloris asiatica
TATATATATACAAGGAAGCAGTCACATATAGGGGAGAAGAAAATATGTAAGAATCCTTCAACAAGTCTGGGAACACCAAGGAATGCCATTCGCCACCAGAAACTAAGGGAGAGGTATGGAATAGTTCTTTTCTCCGAACTCTCAGAAGAAAAACATATGGTCAATACAGGATCAGTATTTCTATCCCTGAGAACTTTTGTTCTTTAAAGTCATTAACTTTGCCATATTTTTGCCACATCTCTAGAAAGCTAAGGACTGAAGGTGTTGAATGAAACCCTAGGTCCTGCAGTCAATGAGCCACATCTGGTCTGTCACTCTCAAGTTCTCTTAAACTTTCTGTTACAGTATTTTCAGGTGTAGAGAATAATAATTTTAAAACCAGAGCTAGAAAGTAAAATTGTTGTTGTTGTGAAGTGCCTTCAAGTTGGTTCTGACCAACCCTGTATAGGGTTTCCGAGGAGCAGCTGGTGAGCTTGAACCACCGACCTTGCAGTCAAATGGCTTTGCTGTCTGGCGCATTAACCCATAGCTCCACACTAGGACTCCAGTCAGTAAAGCAGCTGGTCTAAACATAAGAATTGTAGTCTGTTTGCTGACAAGCAATGGAAAATAAGTACAAATATGATTGTGCTATGTTTAATCATTTAGCCTTTGTATCCCAGGGTTGTATCCTTTCACCATACTTATTCAATCCGTATGCTGAGTAAATAATCTGAGAACTTGGATTATATGAAAAAATAAAGTGACAATAGAAGGAAGATTTATTAACAAACTGTGATATTCAGATAATGCAACTTTGCTTTCTGAAAGAGAAGAGGACTTTAAAAACTTACTGATGAAGATCCAAACTGCAACTTTCAGTATGGACTGCACTTCAATATAAAGAAATTGAAAATCTTCACAACTGGACCAATAAATAGCATCATGAAAAACAAAGAAAAGATAGAAGCTTTCAAGACTTCATTCTGCTTGGATCCGCTATCAACACTCCTAGACACTGCAGTTAAGAAACCAAATGACAAACTGCATTAAGCAAATCTGCTGCAAAAGACCTCTTGAAAGATTTAAAGAGTAAATATTTCAGTTTCAGGACTAAAGAGCACTTAGCCCAAATCATGGCATTTTCAATTGCCTCATATGCATGTGAAAGTTGGACAACAAATAAGGACGACCAGAGAAGAATCAGTACATTTGAATTATGGTGTTTTAGAAGACTATTAAAGGTACCATGGACTGCTAGAAGAACAAACTAATATGTCTTGGAAGAACTGTAGCCAGAATGCTCCTTAGAAGCCAAGATGGTGAAATCCGTCTCTCATACTTCTAACCTGTTACCAGGAAGTCCCAGTCCCTATAGAAGGACATCATGCTTTATGAAGTGGTTGTTGTTGTTGTTAAGTGCAGGCGAGTCAGTTCTGACTCACAACAATCTGCCAAGTATTTCTGAAGAGTGGTTGATGTGTTTGAACCACCAACCTTGTGGTTCAAATAGACCTTGTGGGCCAGTGGAGGGCAGCGTAAAAAAGGAAAACCCTCAAAGACATATATTGATACAGTGGCAGCAGCAATGGGCTCAAGTGAAATAACCATGGTGAGGACGACTCAGGACCAAGCAGTGTTTAGTTCTGTTGTGCACAGGGTCACTATGAGTTGGAACTTGCACCTAAAAACAACAATACAAGGTTTGTGTGTGAGACAGAAAGTGTGAACAGGAACATGGCTGCTCTTCTGCTAACAGGTACGTACTTTCATAAACCCAGTTGTACATCCGTTATTCTTGTTGTTGTTAGGTGCCATCAAGTCGGTACCAACTCATTAACGACCTTATGCACAGCAGAACAAAACACTGCCCAATCCTGGGCCAACCTCATTACTACTGCCACGCTTGAGTCCATCGATGCTGCAACTTGGCCAATCCATCTGTTGCCATTCCATCCATTAGAATTCTGGAATTTCTTCCTCCTCATTCTTTCTCTAAAATGAGACTCTTAATTACTTGCTAGTGCCCAGGCTCCCGTAAAATACTTCTACATGAAGTTTTTACATGATAAGAGAACTTTTGTTATTTATTACCTATTTGTTTTTCTTGTCTCTTACACTCCAAAATAATCAAATCTTAACCTAATGAAGAAGAAAATAGTATAGTCTTACCTGGATAAGTAATTTACTTGGCAAATGCAAATATTGTATAAACTGGAAATATTCAAACAGTATTACAGAGATACCATATGGCAGCTTGCCTTCTGTATTTTTACATAATCAAATATGAGATAAAGGGAGTAAAATTAGCAGTTAATAAGCAGATTAAACATACTAATATCTCACATGGGCTCCTAGTTTGGTGCAATCGAATAAGTACTGGACTGCTAACCACAAGGTTGGCTGGTCAAATCCACCAGCGGCTCCTCAGAAACACTATACATTGCTGTTATGAGTCAGAACCAATTCAATGGCACTTAACAACAGCAACAACATCTCAAAAGGCATACCAAAACATACAACCTGTTTAGCATTAATGATGGAGGTGAAGAAGTAAAGCAATTCTTAGGATCTAGTTTATTGGGGCACTATATGATAAGCATTGAACTACTAATCACAATGTTAGTAGTTCAAATCTATCAACTGCTCCTTGGAAACCCTATACAGGGTACCTACGAGTCAAAACCAACTCAACAACACTCAACAAAACCAACATAACAAAATAGTGCAAGTCAATATTTAGATTTGTGAATTGATTTATTCTGTCCTTTATTTATAAATAAATTCCAAGTAGATGAAGGGTTTACTTTGCAGAGGTAGACCTGGTTGTAAAGCTGAGCTTTTCTGGTATTCTCTGCATCAAGCAAGTAAAATGAAGTAAATTTTGAACAATAGTGTTATGAACAGATCCATTCAGCATATGCAACTTACTGACAACAAATCAATATGCACTTCTGATTCAGGACTCACAAGGCTTAAGAGCAAACAAAAGATAATATTTCTCTGAAAAAATTCTATACAGCAATGCAAAAGATTTCTCTCAAGCTTTTCTTTCCAAATGCCATTTACATCTTACTTCTCTAAAAAATACTGACATGCGGCAGCTGTTTTTGATGTTATCTCTATGTGCTTCAATAGTTTAAATTTACTTGTGTATTACAAAAAAAAAGAAAGAAAGAAAGACAAATGTCATGTAGGTTTTTAGAAAATTCTACATGGACTTGCAAATGCTAAAATAAATTTTGGAAGATATGTGCATGTTTTCACTTCAATGTTTTATTTGAAAGAATTATACTAAAAATTTATGGATATGGTTACATCATGTTGTTGTTAAATGTTGTCAAATCAATTCTGACTCATAGCAACCTTGCATAGGGTTTCCAAGAAGTAGCTGGTGGGTTTGAACTGCCAACCTTGTGCTTTGTAGTCCAGTGCTTATCCTACAGATCCACACCAAAAGACATGCTAGCTTTAGAAGTGATTTTTATGCCAAAGAAATGTATTTTATAGTTAAATTATCAGTAGACTTAGTGTCTGGAAATGCATTATTGCAACATTCTGTTTATTTTTATGCTAGTAAATATGAGAAGAAAGTTACAACAATCACCTTGCTAAGTAGATCTTACATTGCACAGTACGAAATATCATGACAACTATTTTAAACTATTATTATTAACCTGTCACATCAATGTATCTAGGAATGCTCAGAATGACCAATCTTTATTTTGAAATCTCCTAAAAGAAAAATAAGTTTTACTTTACTTTGAACTTTTTACACCAATTACAGTGTTACTATGAGTGGGAAATCACTTCATGGCACTTAAAAACAACAACATATTGAAGAGGGTCTACCACTGTCTCACTTTTGATCAAAAACCTAAGAGATAGAAAGAATGCAGATTACAGAGAAATTTACATGGGTAACTGAGAAAATACATTAAAACACCAGTAAAAATGGAATCAAGTGTGCATAAAAACTCAAAATATAAATTTGATGCAGAGGATAAAAGGGTTGTCAAGTTAGAGAAAATAAGTAAACCAAACTGAACGCAAAGAACACATGAAAGTGAAGTGTTGGGGAAATCTGTTAGTGAAATATCTATTCTGTGTTTGAGACATAGTTAAGAAACCCTTTTAGCTCCTAAATGTGTCATACACCATAATGAACCAAAGCCTGAAAATCTTACAGGCTAGAAGATATTCTTAATATAGAGTTAAAGATTAAATTAGAAATGTGTATTATTAAATGGTGGCTGGTCATGTGCCATTGAGTTGGTTCTGACTCCTAAAGACCCTATATGAGATTTCTGAAGCTGTAGAGCTCTGATAGCATAGTGGTTATGAATCGGACTGCTAACTTCAGGGTCAGCAGTTCAAAACTACCAGCTGTTACACAGGAGAAAGATGAGGTTTTCTGCTCCCCTAAAGATTTACAGCCTCAGACACCCTGTGCAGGGTCACTATGACTCAGAATCGACTCCACGGCACATAATAACAACAACGACAAATATTTACAGGAGCAGAAAGCCTTTTCCTTCCCCTGTGCAGCAGCTTGTGGATTAAAACTGCTGAGGTTTTGGATAGTAGCCCAACACATAACCCATTATGCCACCAGGGATCCTTGCATAATTAAATAAATAATTTAATATGTATTAAATTCTATTACTTGGATTAGGTAGTTTCATACACATACCTCATGTAATACTCATTAAAACCCTGTAAAATACCTCTGTTCTAAACATCTTTGAATGTGTAGAAACTTAAAATACTTTAAAATCCTGAGGGCAACACTATTTAAATCCAGATATACCTGCTGTGGCCTTATAGGAAACCCTGTATACAATGCCATGATGAGTCTGAACTGACTCCAGGACAAACAACCACACCATTTTTACAAAAGAAGTATTATACCCTATAGAAGGAAAACAAGAATCGCAGAACAATGTTAATCAGGTTGCAAAACTTGCCTAAAGAAAGTTAGAACGTAAGTATATTTAAGAAGAAAACTATTGTTTGGAAATCTGAATTGAAAATAGGAAGTAGTTAAGACAAGGGATGTTGTTTATTGTTGTCCTTAAGCGCTTGCTTTCAAGTTGATTCCAACTCATAGCCACCCTGTACAGGGCTTCCAAAGAGCAACTGGTGAGTTTGAACTGCCAACCTTGTAGTTAGCAGACCAGTGCTTAATCCTACAGTGCCACACCAGGACTCCAGACAAGCAGATAATGACTCATATCCAACTGTCTATTTGTCCTCAAATAGTACAATGATGAAGTGTTGGGCTATTAACCAATTCAAAACCACCCAACCACTTCATAACAGAGAAAGCTTGGCAATCAGTTCCTATAAATATTAGCGTTGGAATCCATTGAATGTCATCTAACACGTTCTGAGACTCCTTCATTTACTGTGATTTTCTTTCTGCTCTATGGTCTTCTTATATTTGCAGTACAATTTTTCCCTCAGTACTTGAATTAGTATGAGTCAGTCTCTCTTCCCTACAGAGTTATAAATTTTGAAGAGCAAATAGAAAATATATTGAAAAGGAGTGGTGGGAGCAGGAAAAAAGGGGCGTGCAAAATATGATGTGCTTTATAATGAAAAATAAAGAATTCCAACACAACATTTTTGATATTTTGATATGTCACAGTATAGTCAAATATGAAGAAATTATGAAATGTCAAATGTACCTGCAATTGAGAAACTATAAATAAATGTGTTTATGTGTATGTGAAGTTTGCATATGCATATATTGTGTTGTTGGTAGTGGTGATGGCTTACATAGTGGAAGAAGGGGACAGAGTAAAAGTTGATGACTTGTTTTAACACAAGTTGAAACTTGTTTAAATACAGATTTTAATCATGCAATAGAAAAAAACATATAAGAAATTAATTGTTAAAGTTTTCACATGTATTTAAGAATGTGAACTTTGAATGAGCCATCCCTTCTAACTTCTTAACTCTGTTTACAATTTGTCTGAATCTCACTACCAAATGCATGCAGGTTACTATAAGTAAACTTATACTCATGGTAGTGGTTTCCTATTGCTATTGCAACAATTTATCACAGACTTGTGACTTAAAATAACACAAATTCATTAAGCGACAGTTCTGTAGGTCAGAAATCTGATACAGCTCTCATGAGTATCAACAAGGTTTCATTTCATTTCTTTCTAGTGTCTTTAGTATTTTTATTGTTGTTAGGTGAAGTGCAGTCTCTTTGGACTCATAGTGTCCCTATGTACAATAGAACAAAACATTGCCTGGGCCTGAATCAAACTCACAATCATTTAAATGACGTTACTTTTTTTTCCCCCTGACTGTCTGCTTTACCAAGCAGGTGGTTCCTCCTGACAATATGTCCAAAATATGTGAGATGAAATCTTGACATCCTCATTTTTAAGGAGCATTCTGGCAGTATCTCATAAGACAGATGTATTTGATCTTCTGGCAGTCCATGGTGTATTCAATATTCTTTGCCAACATGATAATTCAAATGAATCAATTCTTCTTTGATCTTTTTCATTTCTTTTCCAACTTTCTCATGCATATGAGTTGATTGAAAATACCTTGCCTCAGCTCAAATGCACCTTAGTACTCAAAGTGACCTTGTTGCGGTTTAATACTTTAAAGAGTTTTTTTGCAGCAGATTTGCCCATATAATATGTTGTTTGGTAGTTAAACACTTGTCTGCTCACCACATTTTGGTGGTTGGAACCCACCAGTCACTCTTGGGATAAAATGTGCCAAATAGCTTCCATAGATTACCCATTGCTGGCCAGGCATTTCCATGAAGATGAAATCCATGGAAACTCTAAAGAGCAGATTTACTTTATTCTTTAGCGTGGCTTAGGAATCAACTTAACAACATAAGGTTTACTTGTTTTAGTACTTACATGCCAAGCATGTACAAAATCTTGGAGTTAGAAAAACAAAAGAGAGGGACACATTCAACACTTCTCAAACTGAAAGAACTGAAGAAAAAGTTCAAGCTTTGACTTTTGACATTGGAGGATTCTATAGTCAAAATATTGAATGATGTAGGGAGTACCAAATGAAGATGGAAAGAATACACAGTTAAAGTATCAAAAAGAATTCATTGATGCTTAACCATTTTAAGAGGTAACATATAATCAAGAATCAGTGGTACTGAAGGAATAAATCCAAACAGCACTGAAGGCACTGGTGGAAAGTAAGCCTCCAGAAATTGATGGAATACAAATTTAAATCATTCAACAAACTGATATTAGAAATGGAGTAACTCATTCACCAGTGCCAAGAAATTTGGAAGACAGCTACCTGCCCAACAGATTAGAAGACATCTATATTTGTTCCCTTTCCAAAGAAAGAAGACCCCAAAAAATGTGAAAATCATCAACCAATATAATTAGTATCACATGCAAGAAAAATGTTATGGTTATAGCACTTCATCAACAGGAAGTTGCCAGAAGTTCATGTTGGATTCAGAAGATAAGGTGTAATAAATGATATCATTGCTGACTACAGATTGATCTTGGTTAAAGACAGAGAATACCAGAAAGATGCTTACTTGTGTTTTAAACACATTCAACTGAGTGTATTATGACAAACTATGAATAATATTACAAAGAACAGATATTCCATAACACTCACTGGTGCTTTTCAGGAACTTGTATATGGATCAAGAGACAGGAGGATACAGAATGGTTTGAAATCAAGAAAGATGCATGCCAGGGTTGTATCCTTTCACCATAGTTATTCAATCTGTATGTTGAGCAAATAATCTAAGAAAAATGTATCAGGATTGAGGCAGAGTATTAACAACAAGTGATATGCCGGTGACGTTGCTTGTTGAACACAAAGAGGACTTGAAATATTTACTGATGAAGATCAAAGAGTACAGTCTTCAGTATGGATTGCACCTCAATATAAAGAAAATAGGATCAATAAATAACATCATGATTAATGGGAAACTATTGAAATTTTCAAATTCTTCACTTTGCTTGGATCCACAATCAAGACAGATGGAGCAGTTCTCAAATAAAAAAAATCAAACAATGTATTGCATTAAGCAAATCTACAGCAAAAGGCCTTTTTTAAAATGTGTAAGAAAAAGATCTGTTTTGGAAGAAGTGCAGCCAGAGTGCTCCTTGGAGGTCAGGATGGCTAAGCTCCATCTCTCATACTTAGGACATATTGTCAGGAGGGAACAGTCGCTGGAGAAGGATGTCATGCTGGGTAAGATGGAGGGTCAGAGATAAAAAGGAAGACCCCAACGAGATGGATCAGCCAGGTGGCATTATTGATGGCATCAAGTGTGACAATGGTAGTGAGACTGGCCTAGGATCAGACATTGTTTCATTCTGCTGTGCATGGGGTCACTATGAGTCGGTTCTGACTTGATGGCACCTGACAACAACAACAAAGATACCATCAGTTTAAGGACTAAGGTGCACCTGACCCAAGCACAGGTATTTTCTATTGCTTCCTAGGCATGCAAAAGTTGGACTATGAATGAAATAGACCATAGAAGAATTAATGGATTTGAAGTAATGTTATCACATAAGAATATTAAAAGTACTATGGATTGCCAGAAGAACAAAGAAATCTGTCTTAGAAGAAACACAGTCAGAATAATCCTTAGACACAAGGATGACAAGAGAGAAGAATCTATTAAACACAGCATCGTGGAATCTGGAGGACATTATGCTGAGTTAAAGGATGAATGCTGCATGGTCCCACTATTACATAAAGTTAGGAATAAATATAGACATAGCAAAAAATGTTTTTTGATGGTTACCAGGTGTGGAAGGGGAAAAGACAGGGAGCCATTTTCTAGATACTTATTGTTGTTGTTAAGTAGTGTTCAGTCAGTTTTGATTCATAGCAACCATTCTGAGGAATGACTGCTGTGTTTGAACTGCTGACTTTGCAGTTAGCAATCCAATGCTTATCCTACAACAGCACACCAGGACTCTTCTTCATTTTGATGATGGTAAATACAACATCAAATTAAGATGAGGCCCATACAACTTGACCAAACTAAGTACAGACACTAAGAAGGGCACAGCAAAAAGGGACATCTTTTTAAAATGCTTTAACATATTGAGTTTTGCAGTAACATTAAAAATAAAAATATTTTTGTAATTACATAATAAATGTTCATGTGCTTATTTCTAAAGGAGGACATATGTTGGTTCACAACAGAACCAAGAGAATCAAAAAGTATAATAACAGAATACTAGGTGATACAACCTTGCTTGCTGAAAGTGAAGAGGACTTAAAACATTTACTGGTGAAGATCAAAGAGCACAGCCTTCAGTATGTATTACATCTCAATGTAAAGAAAATAAAAATCCTCATCACTGGACCAATAAACAACATTCTTATCAATGGAGAAAAGGTTGAAGTTGTCAAGGACTTCATTCTCCTTGTATCAACTATCAATACTGATGGAAGCATCAGTCAAGAAATCAAACAACATGTTGCCTTAGGCAAATCTGCTACACAAGACCTTTTTAAAGTGTTGAAGAGCAAAGATGTCAGCTTGAGGACTAAGGTGCACCTGACCCAAGCCATGGTATTTTCAATAACCTCATATGCATGTAAAAGCTGGACAGTGAATAAGGAAGACGATAGAAGAATTGGTGCTTTTGAGTTATGGTGTTGGAGGAGAATATTGAAAGTGCCATGGGCTGCCAAAAGAACCAATAGATCTGTGTTTGAAGAAGTGCAGCCAGAGTGTTCCTTGGAGAACAAGATGGCCAAACTTTGTCTTTTATACTTTGGACATACTGAATTCAGAAGGGACCAGTCTCTGGAGAAGGATATCATGTTTGGTAAGGTGGAGGGTCAGGGAAAAAGAAGACCCCCAATGAGATGGATTGGTGAAATGGCAGCATCGATGTACTCAAGCATGGCAACAGTAGTGAGTTTGACCCAGGATCGGACAGTGTTTCGTTCTGCTTTGCATAAGGTCACTATGAGTCCGTACCAACTTGATGGCACCTAAGAACAACACATAAAGAATCGTAGAGTCCTGGTGTGGCACTGCAGAATAATGTGCTGAACTGCAAGGTCAATTTGAACTGCAAGTTTTGTGATTCAAGCTCACAGCTGCTCCTTAGAAACCCTATACAGGGCCTCTATGAATTGGAAATGACTCAACGACACTTAACAACAGCAACAACATGAAGAATTGTACTCCAACAAAGTTGAATATCTAGAAGAAATGGACAAATTTCCAGAAACTTAGGACCTACCTAAGCTAACGCAGAGTGAAGTAAAAAACTTGAACAAGCCTATAACAAAAGAAGAAATTGATCTAGTCACTAAAAATCTTATTATAAAAAGAAACCTGGGCCACCGATTCAATTCCAACTCATAGCAAATGTGTATAGGGTTTCTGAGGATATAAATCTTCACAGGAACAGAAAGAATCATCTCTCTCCCACAGAACTACTGGTAGATATGAACTGCTAACTTTAAGATTAGCAGCCCCGCTCCTAAGCCACTATACTGCCAGGGCTCCTTCAAATTATCCTAGAATATAGATAATAAGGAACTCTGGTAGTGTAGTGGTTACAAG
Source organism: Chrysochloris asiatica (assembly GCF_000296735.1). Classification (NCBI taxonomy): domain Eukaryota; kingdom Metazoa; phylum Chordata; class Mammalia; order Afrosoricida; family Chrysochloridae; genus Chrysochloris; species Chrysochloris asiatica. Next base: position 7,109,104 of record NW_006408630.1, read on the forward strand.
TCAGGCTGCTAACCTCAAGGTCAGCAATTAGAAACTACCAGCTGTTCCAAGGAAGAAAGATGAGGTTTTTCTCTCCAGTAAAGATCTACAGCCTTGGAAACCTTATACACATTTGGTATGAGTTGGAACCAACTACACGACAGACCACCACCACCATAGATAATGATGGAAAACTCTGGAATTCATTTTATCAAGCAAGCATAACCCTGATACCAAAACCAGGCAAAAACTTCACTGAAAAAGGAAATTATTATATAAAACTTCTCATAAATACAGAAGCAAAAACTCTGAACAACATCCTAGCCAATAGAATCTAACAACTATAAATAAATAAATAAATAAATAAATACTACATTATGACGAAGTGGGTATGAACCAGGTATTTAGAGATGGGTCAATATTAGAAAAGCAATCAATGTAAGTCACTACATAAATAAACTAAGGAACAAAGTCAAATGATCATATCAATTGATGCAGAAAATGTACTTGAAAAAATCCAACACCCGTTCCTGATAAGAACATTCAACAAAATAGGAATAGAAGGAAGATTCCTTAACATAACCAAAAGCGAATATAAAACCCAACAGCCAACATCACTCTCAATGGAAAGAAACTGAAACCATGGGCCTTGTGAACAGGAACCAGACAAGTATGCATTTTTATCACCTCTCCTATTCAATAATGTGCTAGAAGTCTTAGCCAGAGCTCTGTAATAATAAAGGTAAAATTAAGGCAACCACATTGGCAAAGAAGAAGCAAAACTTTACCTATTTGCAGATGATATGTTCCAACACTTAGCAAATACCAAAGATTTAGCAAGAAAATTACTGGAAATCATTGAAAGAATCACAAAGTGTCAAAAATCAGATTCACAAAGTTACAAAAATCAGTTGGACTATTTTATACTACTAAACAGAGCTCCTCCACTCATCTGTCAGTTTATTGTACTGTGTTGGCTTGTGAGTTGCTGTGATTCTGGAAGGTGTGCTATGGATATTTTAGATATCAGCAGGGTCACCCACGGTGGACAGGTTACTCTTAAGTAATGTTTCCCTTAAAAATTTAACTATATGAGACCAATGGAAAAAGTATAGAAATAATGAAAATTCTGACACAATATGAAAATTGTAAATGTCACAGAAAAGTTTACTTTGGGATTAAATGGGAACTAATTCACTGTGTAGGAAATACAGGAAAGGTATAATGCATGACTCCATATGATAAGAACTGGACTGTGATCCACAAGGTCTGTGGTTTAAGCCTAGCAGTGCTTAATAGGAGAAAGATGAGGTTTTCTGCTCCCAGAAAGATTCAAAGCCTCGGAAACCACCTATACAGGGTCACTATGAGTCAGAACCGACTCCAAGACACTTACCAACAGCAACAACAATGCACTGTGTAAACTTTCACATAAAATATTGAAAATAAAATTAGAGTGTGCAAAAGAATAAATAAAATGTAAGACTATATTTTATAAATATTTATATAAATAAATAAAATTTAAGACTACAGTAAAAACACTCAATACCACAAAAACTCTGTCTTGGTGTCAAGACATGTGAAATACCCATCACTTTGAGTTACACGTTTTAATCTCCACTTCACTTGTCTCTGTACTCATAACTTCTTTGCTGTAATAGTTTTTATGAATTAATGGATAATGCAAAGAGACCTTAATGTTTCCCATATTTAGCTTTAACTTAATCACTACTCAGACATTATCTGATTCATGAATCATTTGAAGAAGTAAAAGAGGGTTATGAACTTCAGTTTCTAGATGCATACAGTACTTAGAAATATAGACAAATTCCAACATAATCTCCTAATATAGATTTTGAAAGAATAGCTATAAGACCACCATATGGCTCTCACCTTCCTTTGGCAGCTGCTGCTTCAGGGATGATCTCACTCTAAGTTCCTGGAAACCATCAAACGTAAAACCTGGCAGAGAAAGAGATGTGCACTCCTACCTGATAGAACAGAAGAAACTCTTTTTAAAAGTACCTGAAAACCATTTCATTCCAATGTCTAGACTAAGTAAAATTAAGTTACCGTTAGCAAAAACTATGGCTATTTGAAAGTTACTTCTGAAACATCTGGAAACTTAATAGAACTTCTGCAATCTTCTGAGAAAATGTAATCCTATTTTAAACTCTAAAAAGCTACCATGGCCCTTTCTATATGGCATATTAAACAGACATTTGGCAGAAACCTAGAACCCTGCTGTAGAGATGCTCATTCTCTGTTGCTTACTCTCACAATATCGGCTTGCTGCTTCCATCCTTAAGCTTCATGTAATGAAGAAAGCAGGGCTTATCTGCTTGCTCAAATTTAAAATAAAGCAAAGAAATAGAAATATTCCCATATTTGCCTCAGGTTTTTAAAATATATTTTACCAGTATGATCTAGTGTTACTTTTTTATATTAATAACACTGAACATGATATTTTTGTTTTTGTTTTTGAATGTTAATCATCAATTCTTAACATGTACAATAAGAGAGAAAAGACAGACATTATAATTTTAAACACTTCCTTTCTGCTAATTCCATTGTGAATCACTTCAGCATATATGAAGGGACTTCAGAAAATTTGTGGGGAAATGCTATTGTCTTTTAGTTCTAATTTTCCATAAATTTTTTGAAGCCCTGTCATATATATGAGAGTTCAAAATTGGAATAAATCAAACTGAACTTGAAGTCATGTTTCTGATTCTCATAACAGATTTGACTATTAATCTTAACTTTCATAAGTTTGTCTAAAGAGGCAAATTATTTTGAAGGATGTCCATGAAGATAAAGAAACCAAGTTTCACTCTTCTTTAGCAGAATATATTTTTGACATTTCAAAAGTGCCAGTGGCTATCCTATTTTTATGTTTGATGCCACTTCATGTAGGAAAGTTTGTAAAGTAATTTACATACAAATTTGGGTCTGAAATTTGGGAAAGAAATAATAAAAATATATTTCTAAGAATTTAAATTATCTCTGTTTATAATGCATATAGGGGAGTGTGACAGGACTGCAAACCCACCAGTCATTTGATGGCAGAAAGATGAGACTTTCTGCTCCTGCAAAGATTTTTAAAAACCCAAGAAACCTTATATTGGGTTGCTATGAGTCAGACCATTTCACAGCACTTAACAATAACAACATAATGCATATAAAACAATCCTACTACTTAGGCAGGCAAATTCTGATTGTTGTTGGAGTTCTGGTGTGGCGCTCTAGAATAAGCACTGTACTGCAAGGTTGGTTTGGACCTCAGTGTCTGTGGTTCAAACCCACTACTACTCTTGGAAAACCTGCACAGGGTTGCTATGAGTCGGAACCACTCAACAGCATTTATCAACAATGGCATAATGCATATAAAATAGCCCTACTACTTGGATAGAGAAACTGTGATTATCCAGGTTCCATTAACAAGAATTCTGAGACTTACTAGTCAGTCAGTCTCCCATGAATAACCTAAGAGTAAGTGACAACACAAAAATTAGAACACATTTATAATATCGTATCCAGTTTTTCTCCCTTTTGTATATTAAATGTGTTTATGTGTAATTTAGACATATGAAATATATCTATTTTTAGAGTATTTTTATTTTTGTTGTTAGGTGCCATCTATGTAGTTTCAATTCATATCAACCCTTTGTGCAACAGAATGAAACATTGCCTATTCCTGCACCATCCTCACAATCATTGCTAAGTTTTAGGCCAGTTTTGCGGCCACTATGTCGGTCTATCTTGTTGAAGGGCTTCCTTTTATTGCTGACACTTTGCTTCACCAAACATGATGTTCTTGTCCAGGACTAGTCCCTTGGCATAACATATCTAAAGTAAATAAGACAAAGTGCATGCATCTTTCTTTCTGAGGATCATTTAGCTGTATTTCTTCCAAAACAGATTTGTTTTATCTTCTAGTAGCCTATAGCATATTCATTATTCATTGCCAACACCAACATTGAAAACCATCACTTCTTCTGGGTCTTTGTTATTCATTGTCCAGATTTTACGTGGACAGAAACCAATAGAAAGTACCGTGGGTTGGGTCAGGTGGATCTTAGTTTACAAAGTGATATCTTTACTCTGTAGCTTTTTGAGAGAATTTTTATTGCATATTTGCCAATTACAATATGTTTAATGAGTGTTGATTGGTGATCGAAGTAAAATGAAATATTTAATAACTTCAATCTTCTCTGTGTTTATAAAATATTAGTATATAATTGGATGAATTGTGACAAATGACACCAATGAACTAACCACTACAATTATCAACATGTAGACTATTCTAGTCCTCTCTAAAGTGTTTAAGAGTAAAGATGTCAGTTTGAGGACTAAGATCCACCTGACCCAAGCCATGGTATTTTCAATAACCTCATATGCATGCAATAGTTGGACAGTGAATAAGGAAGACTATAGAAGAATTGATGCATTTCAGTTATGGTGTTGGAGATGAATATTAAAAGTACCATGGACTGCCAAAAGAACAAACCAATTTGTGTTAGAAGAAGTATAGTCAGGATGCTCCCTGTAAGCCAGGATGGCTACACTTCATCTCCCATACTTTGGACATATTATCAGGAGGGATCAGTCACAGGAGAAGGATATCATGTTTGATAAAATAGAGGATCAGAGAAAAAGAGAGATACCCCCAACAAAATGGATTGGCACAGTTGAAAACAACAATGGGCTCAAACATAGCAAGGATTTTGAAATTGGCTTAGGACTGAGCAGTGCTTCGTTCTGTTGTACATAGGATTGCTATGAGTTGGTAGCAACTCAATGGTACCTAACAACCACAGAATATTTCACTACCACAAAAGATTTCCTTTTGTCTCTTTCTTATTGCATAATACCCCCACTGCATACTCTAGGCCACCACTGATATGTTTTCTTTTAGAGCTTGATATAACTGAAATCATAGAGTGTACACTCTTTTATGACTAGTATTTCATTCAGCATAATGTCTTTATTACATCAGAGAAGGAGGGAACCTCCTATCTCAAAGAAGGAAGATACAGGAGCACATCATGTCCTTTGGACCAGTTCTCCCTGTGCTGAGAAAATTGTAGAACCTGGGCAAGTGTGAAGCCAAAACAATTGATAATCTCTAAGAAATGCCAGGATCCTTGATGTTTAAAGGAGACAAGGAGCTTACCCCAGACTCCACAGAGAGTGAAAAGCTTCCTATAAAACTGGAATCCTGAATTCAGACTTCTAGCCTCCTAAGCTTTGCAATAAAAAGTTATATATATATATATATATATATATATATACACACACACACACAGAGTCCTAGTGTGGCACTGTAGGATAATGCACTGGACTACAGGTAGGTTTGAATCTCAAGGTTTGGCAGTTCAAATTCACCAGCCACTACGAGTTGGAGCCAACTCAACAGAACTTAACAGTAGGATATATATTGGTTGGTTGGTTGGTTATGTGTCGTGGAGTTGGCTCCAACTCATAGCAACTCTGTATAGGGTTTTTTGAGGCTGTAAATCTTTATCAGAGCAGAATGCCTCATCTTTTTCCCACGAATTTCAAACTGCTAACCTTTAGGTTAGCAGACCAACTCACAGTCACTACGCTACCTGCACAAGGTCAGTAGATCAGTTTGAACCTCAAGGTTGACAGTTCAAGCTCACTAGCCACTCCTCAGAAACTCTATACAGGGTTGTTTTGAGTTTGAACTGACTAAACAGCAACATATATAAAAACAATAGCTTCATATTTGACTATTAATAAGCTGTAATTATATACTACATGTCTGTATTTGAACAAATGAGGGTGAATCAAAAAGTATTGCTACTAGTAATGCTAAAATTATATAAACACAGTTTTATTCCAAACATAATATACTGAAACATGTCTCTGCAACCAGTGGATGGCTGTAGACAAATTCTCTCAGTAATACACTTGTCTTAGTCTCAACTGGATGCCTTCCAAAAATAAAGGTCAAATCAAAACAGTGGCTTCCAAGGGAATTTGTTAGGTCAATCAGTACAAGGCAAAGAGATCAGCTCAGAATGTTATAAAGACTATCTTCTTTTTTTTTTTTTAAGGTTTTTATTGTGGATTGAGTAAAAGTCTACAGGGCAGATCATCAGTTTTACATTAAATAAATCATATACCTTGTTTCATTACAATGATTATAATCCCCTCCATGTACCATCAGTTACCAGTGTTTTTCTCTATGCACTTTAGATTTTTTTTTTTTTTTTAATTCAGGCATACATAATAATTTGTACAACCAAAGGGCACATTGTGCAAGTCTGCCTCCTGGCCACCAGCTCTCAGTCCCTCTTTTCTCATGAGTCTAAACTCCTTAGCTGCTCCCTCTCTCCATGTCCCCATCTCTGCCTCCATCTCTCATGTCGCTACTTTTCTGGATAAAGGCACTCATTCCACTTGAGCTCTTCTCCCTTGATGATCCTAGTGTCCATTGTTTCTGGACTGTAAGATTAACTACTCCCCTGTTTTTGTTATAAAACTTCTACCTTTATAATTATGACAGTCGTAATTAGTCATGGTAGCAATTACTCTTTACGGAGTCATAAGAATCTTATCCTAATCTCTTTTACCCAGACCCATCCAGACAGCTATTCAGTGGGGAGTCGTTATGAAGACGATCTTAAGAGGAGATCCTAAAGTTGTTCCTTTGATAGATTTTCTTGAATGACTCAGGATGATCATAGGAACTTATTGTGAACAATTTTTGGGAAAATTGAAAACTACAGGGACGTTGTGCTGAGAAACATGCTTCCATCACAAGAATACACTGCTTCATTCTTTCAGTATAACAAGTGCTGTCCAGTGAGATTTTCATTGAGAAACCCTACCCAACCACCCTATAGACCTGGTCTTGCTCTTCCACATTTGTTAAACAAACATTTTTAAAAAAACAGAATTTGAGTCCTTCAAAAAGCCAAAACTGCCTTTTTAATGGGGCATAAATAGAATTTGGGGAAAAGGGTTATGGAGATGAAAACACCACATTCAGAAGTGCATAGACTAGATCAATTGATAACTACTTGTGATTGGAATGCAACCACTGGAAACAAAGTAGAAGGATCAGTAGTTGGAAAATATGGCCTTGGTGATAGAAATAATGCTGGAGGTCGCATGACAGATTTTTGCAAGACAAATGACTTCATTGCACATACCTTTCTTAAATAACAAAAATATGACAATACACATGGGCCTTTCCAGATAGAATACACCTAAATCAAGTTGATTATATCTATTGAAAGAAACAGTGAAAATTCTATATCATCAGCCAAAACAAGACCAGGATCAGACTGTGGAACAGACCACCAGTTGCTCATATGCAAGTTCAGGCTGAAGCTGAAGAAAATTAAAACAAATCCTCAAGACCCAAACTATGACCTTAAATATAACACACCTGAATTTAGATATCATATCAAAAACAAAATTGATGCACTAGACATTGAACAAAGCCCAAAAGAGTTGTAAGATGACATCTAGAACAGCATACAGAAAAAGTCATTAGGAAGACAAAGAAGAAAGAAAAGACAAAATGAATGTCAAGAGACTTTGACAGTTGCTCTCCAGCATAGAGATGCTAAAGTAAGTGAAAGAAATGAGGAGATAAAAGAGTCGAACATAAAAAATTTAAAGGGCAGCATCAGAAGACAAAGTCAAATATTATAATGAAATGTACAAAGATGTGATATTAGAAAACCAAACAGGAAAGACACATTCAACATTTTTCAAGTTGAAAGAACTGAAGAAAAAATTCAAGCCTTAACTTGCAATACTGAAGGATTATTTATGCTAGATATTGAATTATTCAGAAAGCATCAAAAGAAAATGAAAGGAATACACAGAGTCACGGTACCAAAAATAAATGATCAATGTTCAACCATATCAAGAGGAAGCATATGATCAAGAGATGATAAGACTGAAACAAGAGGTTCAAGGTGAACTGAAGGCATTGGCAAAAAACAAGGCTTTGGGAATTGAGAGAACATGAATTAAAATTTTCAACAAACAAATGCAGTACTGGAGGCACTATCTTATCTACGCCAAAAAATTTGGAAAATAGCTTCCTGACAAACTGATTGGAAGAGATCCATATTTATTCCTGTTCCAAAGACAGGTGACTGGACAAAAAGTGTAAATCAACAATATCATCAATATCACATGCAAGTAAATTTTTCTAAAGATAATTCCATGTCTGACTGCAACTGTACAATGACAGAGAGCTTCCAGAGATTAAAGCTGGACAAGGACGTGAATTGAGGGATATCATTGCATAAGGTAGATGGATCTTGGCTGAAATCAGAGAACATCAGAAAGATTTTTTACCTGTGGTTTACTGACTATGCAAACACTTTCAACTATGTAGATCATGATAAGCTATGCATAAAACTGTAGAGAATGAGTATCCCAGAACACTTAATCGTCCCCATGAGGAACCTATACATAGAGTCAATCATTTGAACATAACAAGGATTCACTGAATAGTTTTAAACCAGGAAAAGTGTGTGCTAGAGTTGAATTTTTTCACCATACTTACTGAATATGTATGGCAGAGAAATCATGCAAGAAGTTGTAATATGTGAAGAAGAACATGTCATCAGAATTGAAGGATGGCTCAGTAACAATTTGTGATATGCAGATGATACAACCTTGCTTGCTGAAAGTGAAGCACCTCAATGTAAAGAAAACAAAAATCCCCACCACTGAACCAATAAATAACATCAAGGTAAATGGAGAAAAGATTGATGTTTTCAAATACTTCATTTTGCTTAACTCCACCATTAACTCTCATGGAAACAGCAGTCAAGAAACCAAAGATATACTGCATTAGCAAATCTGCTGCCAAGACCTCTTTAAAGTGTTCAAAAGTCAAGGTGTCAATTTGAGGACTCAGGTATGCCTGATCCAAGCCATGGTATTTTAAATATCTTCATATGCATTTGAAAGGTGGACAATTAAAAAGTAAAACAATAGAAGAATTGATGTATTTAATTTATGGTATTCTAAATTAATATTAAAAGTAGGATGGACTATTAGAAGAGCAAACAAATTTGTGTTGGAAGACATACAACCAAAATTCTCCTTAGAAGCCAAGATGGCCAGGCATCATCTCTCATGCTTTGGACATATTACCAGAATGGACCTATCCATGGAGAAGAAAGGACATAATATTTGGTAAAATGGAGGGACAGACAAAACAAAGGAACTCCTCAATGAGATGGATTGGTACCTTGGTTCAAGAGGAGCAAGAATTGTGAGAATGGCACAGAACCGGGATATGATTCTTTGTGTGGTACATTGGGTTGCTTCCAGTCAGAAGCAACTCGACAGCATTTAGCAACAACAACATAGTCTAGATGTATAATATGTTGAGAAACAATAGATCCACATTTTTTAAATTTTGAAGGTTTCTGTGATTTTATAAGAATACTGTTTGACTTAACCTCACATATTTTTACTTCTCTTTGATAAAACAACTAAGAATCCATTTTTTTAAAAAAGTGATTGTACCTTTTTACATTCTCACCATCCATTTACCAAATTCTAGCATGAGTTGTAAGTTGCATCTTGATACCAAAATCCACATTAGATGTATATCACTGTATAACAAGATGAGCACAAATTTATTAATTTAAAACAACACACATTTATTATTTTGCGTTTTCTGTGGGTTAGAAATTCTGGTTTTCTGTATTGCTGCAATGAAGATGTTAGAAGGACTATATTTTCATCTGGTAGAGAGAAGGAGATGCTGGGGAGAAAACATTCTCTAACAAACTAACATAGTTGTTGACAGAATCCAGTGTGTTGAGACTATAGGAATGAAGACTTCAGTTTTTTGTTTGTTTGTTTGTTTGTTTGTTTTTTGATTGTCATTTAAAGGTAGCCCAAAGATACTAGATTTTGCTCTCATTCCCTTTCTACAAAGGATTTCCCAATTGCAGATTGCTTTCTCAAATCCATGAAGGGAGAAAGAGACTCCAACAAAATAAATACATAATGAGGAATTCTGTACAAGTAATCCCACATATGTCCTCATTTTTGCTGTATTCTTAATGGTATGTGAATTGGTATAACTTGTGGTTTTAATTTGCATTTGTGTTAGATAGTTACAAATTTTCCTTTTTGTATTCTATAACTCCACAATACATATCTACTATTTTTGCTTTTGACAATTAATTGCATTTCAGACACATAAAATTAAGAAGAAAAAAAATAACATTTTATATTTATTTTTTGTTTCTGAGCTTTACATTTATTTGGGTAGATTAAAATGTGTTTCTGGAGTCATTCTTTATGACAGAAAACTTGTTTTAACATTTTTTTGGAGTACAGATATCTGATAATGAATTATCATAGCTTTTATTTCTCTGCAGATTACTCTGAAAAAAGTATTTCTTTACATTTTAAAAAGATATTTTCACTGTGGCTATCTAAATTGTCAGATCATATTTGTTTCATTTTCAGTATTAGGATTTTTTTTAAAAAGGCAGTTACCCTGTTTCCCTTGTCTTAGATGAAATGTCTACTGCTATGCTTATATTCACTCCTTTATAGTAATGTATCACTTTTGTCTGGCTGCTTTTAAGACTCTTTCTTCATCATTTGTATTTGAAAATTGATTCCTATATCCCTCGATATGGTTTTATTTGTATCTATTCTACTTGAAATTCATGGAGCATTTTGGATCAGTGTGTTTATAGTTCACACCAAATTTGGAAGTCTTTTGTTTATTATTGCCTTAAATAATGTCTGGGGAGTGGAGTGGCTCTGTAGGATAATCACTGGACTGAAAATCACAAAGTTGGGAATTCGAGCCCAACAGGAGCTTCATGGGAGAAAAATAGGATTTCTGTTCCTGCAAAGATTTACAGCCTCCAAAACCCTTTGTAGGGTCACTATGAGTTGGAACCAACTCTTGGATACTTAACAACAACAACAAATAAAATCTGCTACTCTTTCTTCTGTTAGGACTCAAATTATATGCATATTTGATATTTCCTCACAATTTGCTGAGTCTCTGTTCATTTATTTTCAGTCCTCATTTATCTCTTTGCTCATTATTTTTATTGTTTTCCAGTGCTGTTTTCAAATTCAAGAATCTATTCTTCTGCAGTATTCAATTTATTATCATAATTATCTAGTAAAATTTTATTTAAGAAATTTATTTTTATCTCTAAAAATTATCTTTGTCTTTTTTCATATTTTCCAATACACTTTTCACTATATGTTTTCTTACAAGTCTGAGTATATTACTTATATTGCACATCAATTTTCACATTATTGGCTAATCATATCATCTATCATTTTTGCATATGTCTGTTTCTTAAGATTGAATATCTTCTTTTAAATTTCCTTGTCTACAAATCTAAACATTTTTCATTGTATGATTGAACCTGTAAATTTTATATTATTGAATGGTAGGTTTTGTTTTATTGATTGATATAATTTTGGATGGTACTTTGAAAGGCACTTAAGTGACTTGTAGCTCTGTTTTGTCTTTTAGATGAAGGTTGTTTGTAAGGTTGTTAGGCATCTAGAGTATTCCTTTTTTGGCTTATGTAGCTTCAAGTAGACAAGTACTTTTGGGAATTTCAATTGAAAATTCAATGCATTCAAGGCTGTGTCTCTACTTTGGCTGGTGGGAACACAAATTGTTCATATTTGCATGAGATATTTGAAAAAAAATTTTTTTAACTTATTTTAGAGCTACCTGGCAATTGTTTTTTGCCTGTATCCTTTCCTCAGTCTCTTTTTCAATTAAAGACTCAACAGAAATTTCTAAGCATATTTCTAGAACATTGCTTTTGTTAGGTGCCATCAAGTAGGTACCCACTCATAGAGATTCATTTTCTGTTAGCAGCTTTCTTTTCTCAAAAAATTCTAGTTGTTTCAATGTCCTTGAACTGTGACTTATACTTTATAAAATGCATGCTAACATAGGCCCAGGTGGATTCTCTTTTCCTGTACCACAGTACAGAAATTGCCTTAAGCCAGTAAATTGTGACAATCACAGGCAATCACTTCTTCCATTCTCTCAGGGACCATAGACCTGTCCTACCTATTGCCCCATGTGTGGAAACAATTACTACACATTTTATCCAGTTTCTATTTGTTAACTATGGGAGAATAATTCAGTCTTTATTACTTCCTAGAGGTTGGTGCATTGTTTCTGTCAAAGGCAGTAGATTATACTGGTAAAGGCCACAAACTGAAGAGGAAAATTGCACATTTTGGATTATCAGATCTTCAATATATTAACAGTGTGACCTGGAAACTATATTAAAATTTCTGTACCTTAATTTGTTCGTCTATAAAATCAGGATGCTAATAATAGTGTCTACTTTACAGATATGTTGCCATGATTAAATGAGTTAATATGTGCCAACCTTCTAGAAGAGAAAAGAGCATATAGTAAGCAAAATATACTATTATTATTCCTACACAAGTTACTCCTTCATCCCTTGACCTCGTTTCCCAGAATAATTGCATCTTATATTAAAGTGAAAGGAATTTGAAAAGATTAGCAATACACTTCTAACTGTAATTATATCTGGAAAAGTGCTAAAAGAAATTATAGTAGTGATAAAAGTGAGTGTAACTTTTATCTGTAATATTTTAACTTTTTGAGGAAAATATATTTTTGTGTTAACTTTTAAATTAAACATGCTTAAAAAATTGAAAATGCAACAATTTTTTTCTATAGTACTTACTGGTCAGTGATTGCTGCAAAAATATTTAGCATCAAGCAGTACTTCCACAACCATTTCTACACCTCAGTTGGATTCAATAATCTATTGATATGGCCACACAGAACTCAGATCTACTCATGGGGTTTACCAGGGAAGCTAACAAATTACAATTTAGGGTCAGAAATGCTCAGGGCACTGTTATGCCAGACATGACAGTCACTCCTCTGACATGACCACAGACAGGCCTCTTTTTGTCTGACCAATGTTTTTGTTGATAAGTGCCATTAAGTAGATACCAACTCATAATGATCTTACGCACAACAGAACAAAACACTGCCCTGTCCTGCCCCAAACTCACATCGTTTTTACACTTGAGTCCATTGCTGCTGCCACTGATCAATTCATCTCAGGGGTCTTTCTTTTTTTTCGTTGACATCAGTTTGCCAAACATGATGTCATTATCCAAGAACTGGTACCTCCTGATAATATGTCTGAAGTTTGAGAGATGATGTCTGGTTAGCATGGCTTCTAAGGAGCATTCAGACTATACTTCTTCCAACACAAATTTGTTTGTTTTCTTGAAGGTCCATGGTACTTTTCGTAATTTTCCTTCAACACCATAACTCAAATGCATCAATTCTTCTATTGTCTTCTTATTCATTATCTAATTTTCACATGCATATAAGGTTATTTAAAATGCCATGGCTTGAGTCAGGCTCACCTTAGTCCTAAAACTAACATTTTTGCTCTTGAACACTTTAAAGATTTCTTGTGCAGCATATTTGCCTAATACAATAGTAGTTCGATTTCTTGACTGCTGCTTCCATGAGTGTTGATGGTTTACCTAAGCAAAATGAAGTCTTTGACAATTTCAAACTTTTCTCCATTTATCTTGATGTTATTATTGATCCAGTTGTGAGAATTTTTGTTTTCTTTATATTGAGGTGCAACCCATACCAGACTGTGGTCTTTGATCTTCATCAATAAGTATTTTAAGACTTGTTTGCTTGCAGCAAGCAAAGTTGTATCATATGTATTCCACAGGTTGTTCATTAGTCTTCCTCCAACACTGATGCCACGCACGTTTGTATTCATATGATCTAGGTTCTTGGATTATTTTCTCAGTATACAGATGGAATAAATATGGTGAAAGAACACAACCCTGACACACACCATTCCTAATGTTAATCCATTCATTATTTTCTCGTTTTGTTAAAAAAAAAAACTGCTTCTTAGTCTATGCACAAGCTCTCGTGAGCACAATTAAGTGTAACAGAATATTCATTCTCCACATATTATCCATAGATTGTCATGATCCACACTATCAAAACCGTTTGCATAATCCGTGAAGCACAAGTAATCATCTTTCTGGTATTCTCAAAATTCATCTGACTTCAGCAATTATATACCTCATTCTACATCCTCATCTGAATCCAGTTTACATCTCTGGCAATTCCTTGTCAATTTACTATTGCAGTCATTTTTTAATTATCTTTACTAAAATGCTGACTGCCTGTGATATTAATGATATTGTCCAATGATTTCCACATTCCATTGAGTCACCTCTATTTGGAAAGGGAATAAATATGGAACTCTTCCAGTCATTTGGCCAAGTAGCTGTCTTCCAAACTTCTTGACATAGATGAGTGAGTGACTTCAATGCTTCTTCAATTGGTTCAAAGATTTCAATTTGTATTCCATCAATTCCCAAAGCCTTCCTTATTCTTTGTCAATGCCTTCAGTGCACATTGGACTTCTTCCTTCAGTATCATTGAACATTGACCATTTATTTGTGGTATTGTGACTCTGGTATTCCTTCCATCTTCTTTTAATGCTTTGTACATCATTCAACATTTTGCCCATAGAATGCTTCAATGTTGCAAGTCGAGGCTTGAATCTTCTCTTCAGCTCCTCCAGCTTGAGAAATGCTTAGCATGTTCTTGTTTTTCCCTTTATGTTTTCTAACTACAAATCTTTTCATATTTCCTAGAAATATTCAACTTTGTCTTCTCAAGT
>NW_006408630.1:7124549-7149261 GCF_000296735.1 Chrysochloris asiatica
GATATCATGTTTGGTAAGGTGGAGGGTCAGACAAAAAGAGGAAGACCCCCAATGAGATGGATTGGCCAAGTGGCAGCATTGATGTACTCAAGAGTGACCACAGCAGTGAGGCTGGCCCAGGATCGGGCAGTGTTTCATTCTGCTGTGCATAAGGTCACTATGAACCGGTACTGACTCGATGGCACTTAACAACAACAACAAACCTTCCAATTGACCTTTTGCTTTCTTTCTGTATGATATTCTTGATGTCATCACAAAACTCTTCTGGTCTTTGGTCATTAGTGTTGAATGTATCAAATTTGTTTTTGAGATTATTTCTAAATTCAGGTGGGACATGGTCAAGGTTATATTTTGGCTTACATGTACTTGTTTAAATTTGCTTGAGCTTCACCTTGAATTTGCATATGAGCAATCTATGGTCTGTTTCATAGTCTGTCTATGGCCTTGTTTTGACTTGTGATAGGGAGCTTTTCTACCATCTCTTTCCACAGATGTTGTCAATTTGATTTCTGTGTATTCCATATTGTGTGGTACATGTTTGTAGCCATCTTTTGCATTCTTTAAGAAAGGTATTTGAAATGAAGACGTCATTGGTCTTGCAAAATTCTATCATGCAATCTCTTGTATTGTTTCTATCACCAAGGCTATAATTTCCAATAACTGATCCTTACTCTTTGTTTCCAGCCTTTGCATTACAATTACCAGTAATTATCACTACATCTTGAATATATGTTTAAAATTTTTCAGACTTAAGAAGTTGGTAGAATTCTTCAATTCATCAACACTGGCTTTAGTGGTTAGTGCATAAATTTGAATAATAGTTGTATGACCTGGTCTTCCTTGTTACAAAGGTATTTTAGGACTCTTGATATATTCAAGCCTCAGCCTGAAGGCACTTGACCCTAGTTTCATGCATCAGCTAACCTAGTTCTCCCACTTAAGTGTCTAGAGGCACTCCATTCTACAAGCAAACTTCCCGCTTAAAGCCCTTTGCTTAACTTACTCCATGGGTGGGACAGTCCATCTATATATTGTGTGTTCAGGCTCTTTGTTCTGCTGCTGCTTCTCCTCTGTCACACCTTTGGTGTCACAGCTCTTTGTCTCTAGATTGAGGAAGTTCAATATGCAAGGATCTTGGGGCCAAAACACACAGTTCAACCCTGATTCTTATTCTTTGAATGTAGTGCGAAACCCTCTGCTTCTGAGATGGTTCATTTTATGCCCATTCTAGAGATCCAAACGTTTATAATTGTAATTAACTCTGCTAACATTTTCTGCTGAATCATGTCATCCTATCATTTTCTTCTTCTTCCTTCTCTTACCCAGACCAATCAGCGTAGAATATTTAGTGGATGTTTCAGACTATGGGTAGAAGAGACATTATCTAACTCACTGCACCACTGTTTCCAACTTCATAATTTCATATTCTTTTCTGGTCACTAGTCCATATTCTTGATTCCCATCTCGTAATATTAGATGAGACATGTGATTAAGTTGTACTGAAACACCATATTCGATTTCCAGGTATAACCCAAAAAATATCCCACACATCATGTTTTAAAATCATGATCTTTTCAACCTCTGGACTGGGAGAATGATGAGCCACAAAGTAACCTTGGATGAATGTGTTAAAGATGACAAATCATCCTCAATATGGATTCCATGGAAGAGAAATACTTGGCCACTTTTCTTATAAGTATTACATAGTTTACAAATAGTTACCCTGTTAATTAACTAGAATAGAATCCCATGACCATTTAATCCAAAAGCTGATACTTTTTAAAATTACTCCCATCATTGATTTTCATAGAAACAAATAAAAATTTATAAGATCATGCCTATAAGTCATACTTACTAGTTTAGGAATTTTTTTTTTGAAGTTTTTATTGTGAATTATGTGAATTACATGGGAGAACACCAGCTTTACATTCATCCTATCATATTTTATTCCACTGCAATGATTACATTCCCTCCATGCATCATCAACCAAAGAGTACACCCACAAACCTGCTCCTTGTTCACACACAGCTCCTCTCCCTCACTGAGTCCAAAGTCCCCAGCTGCTCCATCTCTCCACATCACCATCTCTGCCTCCATCTCTGGCATCAATGCTTCTCTGGGTAGGGTCACTCACTCAGCTTTTCTCACTTAATGGTTCCATGGACCTCTGCTCCTGGACTGCAAAATCAACCACTCCCCTCCTTTTGTTACAAAATATCTATCTTTACATTTGCAACACTCACAGTCAGTCTTGATAGCAATTATTAACTATTTTACCACAGAGTCTTATCCCCATCCCCTTTCATCAGCCCTGTGCCCATCCTTGTCAACACTGTGTACATAAGGGGTGGGAATGATCCTCACAGTAAAGATTTGTTCCCTCTTTTGAACTACTACATCCATAAGTATAGGTCAAGTTCATCAAATTGTAGCAGATTACTCTTTTTTTTTTCCTCTTCTGTCTTCTTCTAGTCTAGTTCTGATCATCCAACAATTGAAGCCAGGTCAAGTGGGTACTATCTGCAAGTATAGGTGTTCTTGTGCATCTCCCCTCACTTCATATCAGCTGGATGTTTCACTCTCCGCTCTAGTCCTCTGGGGCCATGGAGTTCCTAGGTCTTGCCATACTGCTGGCCAACTCTCATCCCAGGTTCTCAGGAGTCTATTGAACGTGGTCAGACTTAGTTCACAACTTCATTGTTGTTTTTCCCCAACTTTCCCTTATCAAAGACCAACGTGGTCACTAGCCAGACAACATACATGCTTGTATATTCCCTTTGAATTTTAACCTTGGAAGGGAAATTTGCTTTGAAGGGATCTGACCATTTGCCTTGATGGCTCCCCAGTGAACAACTTGCTTGTTCTTGTAGTAGTCAATAGGACTGTAGTTATTGTTTTTGATTTTTCCTGCTGTTCTTTCTTTCAAGAAATATCTTCTGTCCCTCTAACTGCTCTAAGCTGGTCTGCTTATTCTTTCAAGTGGAAATTTCCCACCTCAGAAGATTCTGGATGGGGTTCAGGATTCCACCTATGGTCTTATACAATGCAAAGGCTCTGCAGGAAGCTTCTTTCACTGGGAAAGTTCTAGCCACCTTTTAGGTATTCCATACAGTTATAGGCTGAATATGGACTTACAAGATTTCAATAGTGATGTTTCTGGCTATTCCTTTCTCTCCCCCCACCCCAAGAGTCTATTTTTCAATGGTAGGCAAGGGAAACCAAGATCCAAAAGACAGCCAAGCACCTTAATATTATTTCCCCTCTTTTACCTAGTCAAACCATGCCTCAATCCTTGTATCCCAGAGCCCTATTGTTCCAAGTTTGTGCATACATCATTATGTACCTCTGTCCCACTTAGCCCACGCAAACCTGCCTAACTGTTCTCCCATCTGCTTTGTTCTACCATTTCCCTCCCCATTCTTGTGTATTTACCACCACTCCCACCCCCACCCCCACCCCAGTGCCCAGGATATCTTGTGTCTATTCCCTACCCTTTGTTCCATCTTCCCTCCCTCCTTTCACCCTACCTCATAGAACCCGGTGATCAGCAGAGACCCCCCCCCCCTTTCAGGGTGAGTTTTTTTTCTTAATCTTTTGCAATAATGGTCCTATGCAGTATTTCTCCTTTTGTGAATGACTAATTTAGCTCAACATAATGTCCTAAAGGTTCATCCATGATATGCGGTGACTTGCAGCTTCCTTTTTATTCTTCAAGTTAGCATAGTATTCCATTGTGTGTATATACCATAGTTTGTTTATCCATTCTTCTATTTTTCCACATGCAGAAAATATGTGTGATGATACCTTATGGATATTTCATATAATTTTTGGAAAACCTACTAAATCTTTTTTGTTGTTATTGTTGTTAGGTACTGTGTAGTCTGCTCCAACTCATAGTGACCCTATGTACAAAAGTATGAAACATTTCCCAGTGCTGCTCTATCCTTTCTCTTGTTGCTATGTACATGTCTATTGTTGTAGTCACTGCAAAAGTCCATCTCGCTGTGGATCTTACCCATTTTGCTCATCCTCTACTTTACTAGGAGCCTTGACGATGCTATAGAATGAACACTGGATTACTGACTGTAAAGTCAGTAGTTCAAACCCACCAGCAACTCTGCAGGAGAAACATGAGGGTTTCTGCTCCCGTAAAGATATACAGTCCTGGAAAACCCTTGTAGGGTTGTTGTGAGTTGACATTAAATCAATCACAGTGGGTTTAGTCTTTGGGTTTTCTACTTATTGGTCCCTCCTAAGTGTTTCGTTCTGCTGTGCATAGGGTCACTATGGGTCGGTACTGACTTGATGGCACATAACAACAACAACAACAATAACATGAAGAAGTATATGAGACAAAGTCTTCCCATCCTCCCTTCTATGGAGCATTCAGGCTGAATTTCTTCCAAGTTTTGGATTATCAAATCTGCAATATGTTAACTCTTTGAGCTTGGACAATTTATTAAAATTTATGTTCCTTAATGTTTTCATCTATAAAATTAGGATTGTAATATATCTATCTACATCACAGATATGACTTATAAGAAAGCAAAAGAAAGTTAAATAATGGTTTTAGTTCTTCTTGCATTCTATAGTATATAAGAGGACTTCAAAAAGTTCTTTGGCAAATATAATTAAAAGATAACGAATTCTTCATGTGCCTCTAGTCAAAGGGATTTTACACCTGCACCTGATCCCAGTCAAAGCAGATGTTGTGAAGGAGGGAAGGCACTGACTTTCAGGTGGGTGAGCCCAGGGACTGGTCATACCCTGACTGCCAGAAGGGCATGAGGAACAAGGGAGAATGACAACCTCCACTGCCAACCTCCAAAGCACTTCCCATCAACTAGTTCGCTTTGTTGACCCACAGCTACCCACTCAAAATGGCAGCACTGTACCCATCCAGCTGACAGTACACCCTTCTGTCTCTTCTCTTACCACTCCTGTTGAGTTTTGCTCCCAATTGACACTCAATCCACCTTTCTACCCATTCCTCTGAAGGCCAAGTTTCCAAGATCAACATCCATGTCTGTTTCACTTGGTCTCCTATGTCCTTATTATAGAGGGTCTGCTTAGTGCATCTACCTAGTCTGCCATCTTTCCCCACAAGTCAAGTATGAGTCTTCCAGACATTGCCTACATGTTTCCTGATTTTGATCCTAACCCTGAGTTGTACCCTGTTATTTCATTAATAAACCACCTAACAATAATAATAATAATAATAATAATGAAATTCTTCCCATACATTTTTTGAAGCTCTCTTGTATCCAATATTCTTCACCAATGACATAATTCAAAGACATCCATCATTATCCAACCTTGCTTATTCATTGTCCCACTTTTACATGCATATGAGACGATTGAAAATACCATGACTTGGGTTAGGCACACCTTAGTCTGTAAAGATTTTCAAACCTTTAAAGAGGTATTTTGCAGCAGATATGCCCAATGCAATATGTTGTTTGATATCTTGATTGCTGCTTCAATGGGTGTTGGTAAGTGATCCAGGTAAAATTATAATATTAGCAGAGTACAAAGTGAAATTGGTACTTTGTGTGTGCATGTATGTATTAAAAAGGAAGTCTTGATGTAGTGTTGTAGTACGAGCACTGGACTGCTAAGCAAAAGTCCAGAGAGCCAACACTACCATCTGACCCTCAGAAACCCTATACAGGGAACAAACTCGTCAATAAAGCTTAACAAAAATACAACAAAAGAAACCTAATGCAACATTTGGTGACTTATTACTGAAGGAAAACTATAGTTAAAGTTATGAATGGGGCCTTTCTGCATAAATCCTGCTAATGAGAAGGTCATTTGAAATAAAAAGAATCTAGCTCCAACTTCAGCTTCCTTATTTCTTTAATCATACTATGAACACTCTGAAAACATGAACAGCATTTGTTCGAATGCTTTTTATACTCTTAGTATTTTGCAAAAAGTCAAGGACATCAAAAGCATTCATATAACCTTCATCTTGTTGTTTTCATTTCCCACATACAGATTTCACTGAAAATAAAATAATTTGAGGATTATTCTGTTGTCATCTCTATGTTTACACTTCAACTCCTTAAATTCAACAATGTTCAAATGATAGCCTGTTACAAATCCTCAACTACTTCCAAAACTCAATTGCATATATTTTTCTTTTTATTGTTTGACACAAATTCAATAATCCCAACATAAGCATGTCCTTTACTAGAATAACAAGCTATCTCTGTTGGCCAAAAAGGACTTAAGCTATTATTAGAGATGGATAGGAAGACTAGCATATAAATAAGGGAGATTTGAAACTCTGTTAAAAGATCAAAATTGCTTTTCATTCCTCATATACAAATAATGCATTTCCCTCTTGGATTCATTCAATAAATTGATTGACATACCAGTAAGATAAGAAGCTGAGCACTAAAAGGCAGAATATTATCATATGATTTATGACAAAGCAAAAGAGAATTAAATAATGAATTTCAAGCAGAGGAACTACTGGGGAAAATAATAGAAGAAAAGGAACAGTATTCTCCTTATTTGCATTTCAAAGCTTTCAAAATCCATCTAGGTTAATACAATTAGCACATTAATAAAAACATACATTTTTCTGGATGTTGCTGTTGTTAAGTGCTATCCAGTAGATTCTGACTCATAATGACCCTGTATATAAGGTTTCCAAGGAGCACCTGGTGAGATTGAACTGCTGACCTTGCAGTTTGAAGTTCCAGTGCTTACTCCACAGTGCCACACCAGGACCTATTCCACAAAGAAGAAATACGTGGACTAACAAAGAAATAAAAATTTCATTCACACAACATATTTTATAGAATGCCATATCATATATGTAGAAGTCATTCTCATTATTAGTGTTTAGTTTTACATAAATAATTCAAAATCCAAAAACCAACCATTGCTATTAAAATAATTCCAACTCAGAGTGGGTCTGTAAGACAGAATAGAACTGTGGCATATGTTTCCAAAGCTGCAGTCTTTACAGAAGTAGACTGCTACATCTTTCTCCCTTAGAGTAGATAGTGGGTTCCAATCACCAGCCTCTCTGTCAAGCTCTTAACCCCTGTACCTCCACACAAGCCTGAACATACTGCCATCTAGTCAATTCCAACTCAGAATAACCCTGTATAGGGTTTCGGAGTGTGGCACTGTGAGTTAAAGTGCCAGATAGCAAAGCCGTTTGAACTGCAAGGTCAGTGGTTCAAGCTCACCAGCTGCTCCTCAGAAACCCTATATAGGGTCACTATGGGTCGGAACTGACTCAATGGCACTTAACAACAACAATTATTTATAGGAGCAGAAAGCTTCATCTTTCTCCCAAGCTACCAGGGCTCCTTAAATAAAGTAACTATATAAAAGAGTTCTGATGTGACACTGTATGATAAGCACTGGACTGTTAGCCATAAGATTGGTGATTCAAACCTACCAGTTGCTCCTCAGAAAGTATATACAAGGTCACTATAAGTCAAAACCGATTCAATGGCTCTTAACAACAACATATAAAAAATAATAGCTGTCCACAGTTAATTTTGGCTGTGTTATATTGTGCTGTCTGCCTACTAACATTCATGGTTTTCATTCTGTGGTATGCTTGTAAATTAGTTGTCAAGCCAGTAACTATATACCCCATCACTCTTTGCCTTTTCGAGTATTTATGTGACTTCTTATTGCCCTTGGAATGTTAATGGTAGTGATGTGTTTCATTTGTTTCCAAAGCTTTGAAAAAGCTGGTATTCTTTCTCAATACTTCTTTTTTTGACAGTAAGCAAATGACATCAAGAACATAGGGGGACGTGAAACTATGAGATGAAAGGAACCCTCTCTCTAATTCACTGGATGGAAAAGAGTCACCTGATAACCAGGAGCTTGAAGTCTCATTACAATAGTTGAAGATATTGAAGCATGTCTGTTTCCTGTCTGCTAAGAGTAGGCACCTGAAAAAAGACTTAAAATAGAATGAGAGATCAACCTAACTCTAACGCTAATTGCTGGCTAATTACTGGAGAGTAGTGTCTGCTCTGCCTGCCTACATAGATATCTCTGCCTGCATTCTCACCACTCCTAACTACCCTACGATAAACTGTCTCTATTGAAGATGTTCTCTAATAAAGGAACACCACTGGGGAAGAATAAAAAAAGAATTCAGTCTTCCTGTTAGAATTTTCAAAAGTGAAAAAGAACATTTAAATTACAGGTATGTTGTTGTTGGCTCTGACATTTATTCTAACTCATGGAAACCTGCAACCCTAAAGATAAGAGTAGAACTGCTCCATAGGGTTTCCTAGGCTGAAATCTTAAGAAAGAAAATTGTTAGGTCTTCTTTCCCACAGAACCACAGGTGGGTTCAAATCATAGACATTTCTGTTAGCAGCCAAGCACTTAATGATTGTGCCACCAGAGGTCCTTAAATAAAGTTATGGTGGTGGTGGTTTTGTGCTGTGGAGTCAGTTATAACTCATAGCAACCTTGTATAGAGTTTCCCAAAGCTGTCAATCTTTACAGGAGCATAAAGCCTCAACTTTCTCCCACAAAGCACCTGATAGAGTGTAACTACTGACCTCTTGATTTGCAGCCCAACTCATGAACCTCTGCCCCAGAGATTGAGAAACATGACTATTACTAACTGCCAAAAAGATTAAATGAATCATAGGCATATTTACCACAATGTCTGCCAAGGTAACATTTTCACATGTATCACTGTTTTTCTACAAAATTTTTATGAAGCTGGACTTTCACACACAACTTTAATGGAGAGTTATATCTCCCAATATATTTTTCAGTTCATGTATATGTTGTTGTTAAGTGCCATCAAGTTGTTTCTGACCCTGTAGAAAGTTGCTGAGGCTGAAAATTTATTGGGAGCAGAAAGCTTCATCTTTCTTTCCTTGGAGGAACTGGTGGGCTGGAACTACCAAACTTATGGTTAGCAGTCCAGTGCTTATCCTACAAAGTCCCAGCACTTCTAATGTATAAAGTTATACAAATGTATATACTAAAAGTGTAAAGGAATGATTTTAAATTAGAATCTAAATACAAACTGAAAATTATAAGAATCATGTCTAGACATTTCACTAAATTTACTGAAGATTAATAATCTTATGTATTGCTGACTTTAGGAGAAATCATGTTATTTCATAAGACAAACAATAAGAAATACTTCTTAACAGTTGATTGTTATATTCCAAACACTTTTCATCCTAATAAAATAGCTGTTATACACACTTATATACTCACATATACATAAACATTTGTATGTATAGGCATTTTATACTACCTTAATTATATTTAAATAATAAAGACCTCTTAAATGTTCAAAAGCAAAGATATCAGTTTGAGGACTAAGGTGCACCTGACACAAGCCACAGTATTTTCAGTACCTCATATGCATGTGAAAGTTGGACAATGAATAAAAAAGATGTTGGAAGAATAGATGCATTTGTGTTGTGGTGTTGGAGAAGAATATTAAAGGTACCATGGATCAGCCACCACTCATCTGTCAGTTTGTTGAACTGTGGTAGTCTGCGAGTTGCTGTGATTCTGAAATCTATGCCACCAGTATCGAAATACCAACAGGGTCACCAATAGTGAACAAGTTTCAGATGAGCTTCCAGACAAAAACAGACTAGGAAGAAGGAGTGATGAACACTTCTGAATTTTTACTCACTGAAAACCTTATGAATAACAGAGAAACACTGTTAGATAAAGTGCTGGAAAATGAGCCCTTCAGGTTGGAAGACACTCAAAATGTGACTGGAGAAGAGCTGCCTCCTCAAAGTAGACTTCACCATGATGACGCAAATGGAATAAAGCCCATGGGAGAAAATCCCATGGGACTTTCATTTGCTGATGGGGCACAACTCAAAATAAAAAGAAACAGCTGTAAACATCCATTGAAAATCAGAACATGAAATGTATGAAGTGTGAATCTGGGAAAATTGGAAGTTGTCAAAAATGAAATGGAACGCATAACCATTGATATCTTAGGCATTAGTGAGCTGAAATGGATTGGTATTGGCCATTTTGAATTTGATGACCACATGGTTTACTATGCCAGGAATGACAAATTGAAGAGGAATGATGTTCCATTCATTGTCAAAAAGAATATATCCAGATCAGTCATGAGGTGCAACACTGTCTGTGATAGGATAATATCCATGAACCTACAGGGAAGTCCAATTAATATCACTATTATTCAAATTTATGCAGCAACCACTAAAGCCAGTGACGATGAAATAGAAGAATTCTACCAACTTCTTCAATCTGAAATTAATCAAACATGCAATCAAGATGTATAGATCATTACTGGTGATTGAAATGCAAGGGTTGGGAGCAAAGAGGAAATATCAGAAGTTAGAAAATATGGCCTTGATGATAGAAATGATGTTGGAGAACACATGATAGAATTCTTAAAACAATGATTTGTTTATTTCAAATACCTTCTTTAGATAGCATAAGAGATGACTATACACATGGACATCACCAGATGACATACATAGAAATCAAATTGACTACACCTGTGGAAAGAGACCATGGAAAACTCCATATCATCAGTGAAAAGAAGGCCAGGGGCAGATTGTGGAACAAAACATCAATTACTCATATGCAAATTCAAACTGAAGTTGAAGAAAATGAAAACAAGTCCATGAGAGCCAAAATACAACCTTGAATATACCCCACCTGAACATAGAGATCATTTAAAGAACATATTTGATAAATTAAACACGAAAGACTGAAGACCAGAAGAGTTATGGGGTGACATCAAGACGAACATCATATATGAAGAAAGCAAAAAGTCATTAAGAATATAAGAAAGAAGGAAAAGGTCAAAATGGATGTCAGAAGAGACACTGAAACTTGCTCTCCAGCATAAAGAAACTAATGAAAATGGACGAAATGAGGAGGTAAAAGAGCTGAACAGAAAATTTCAAAGATCAGCTCCAGAAGACAAAGCAGAAGAACACACACAGCATTTCTCAAGCTGGGGGAACTGAAGAAAAAATTCAAGCCTCGACTTTCATTATTGAAAGATTCTCTGGACAAATTACTGAATGATGCAGAAAGCATCAAGAGAAGATGGAGGGAATACAAAGAATCAGTGTACCAAAAGGAAATTGTTAATGTCCAACCATTTCAAGAGGTAGCATAAGATCAAGAGCCAATGATACCAAGGTGCATTGAAGGAATTGGCAAAGAGCAAGGCACCAGGAATTGATGGAATAAAAATTGAAATTTTTCAAGAAAGTGAGGCACCACAGGAGGCACTCACTCATCTGTGCCAAGAAATTTGGAAGACAACTATCTGACCGACTGATTGGAAAAGATCCGTATTTGTGCCCATTCCAAAGAAAGGTGACCCAACGGAATGCAGAAATCACTGGACATTACCATTGATATCCCATGTGAGTAAAGTTTTACTAAAAGTAATACAGAAGCAGCTGCAAGCATACATTGATAGAGAACTTCCAGAGGTTCAAGCTGGATTGAGAAGAGGCCAGTAAATGAAGGATATCATTGCTGATGTCCAATGGATCTTGGCTAAAAACAGAGAATAACAGAAAGATGTTTACCTGTGCTTTATTGACTATGTAAGGCTTTCTATTGTGATCATGGCAAACTTTGGACAACGTTGTGAAGTATGAGTATTCCGGAACACTTCATTGTGCTCATGAGGAATCTGTACCTGGACTAAGATGCAGTTGTTCAAACAGAACATGGGAAGACTGAATGGTTGAAAATTAAGAAAGGTGTGAGACAAGGTTGTATTCTTTCACCATACTTTTTCAAACTGTATGTTCAGCAAATTATCCAAGAAGCTGGGTTCTATAAAGAAACATGTGGCATCAGGATTAGAGGAAAGCTCATTAACAACCTGAGATTATGCAGCTGATACAACCTTGCTTGCTGAAAGTGAAGAGGACTTAAAACACTTACTGATGAAGATCAAAGAGCACAGCCTTCAGTATGGATTACATCTCAATGTAAAGAAAACAAAAATCCTCACCACTGGACCAATAAACAATATTATCAATGGAGAAAAGATTGAAGTTGTCAAGGACTTCATTCTTCTTGGATCAACTATCAACACTCACGGAAGCAGCAGCCAAGAAATCAAACGACATATTGCCTTAGGGAAATCTGCTACATAAGACCTTTTTAAAGTGTTGAAGAGCAAAGATGTCAGCTTGAGGACTAAGGTGCACCTGACCCAAGCCATGATATTATCAATCACCTCATATGCATGTGAAAGCTGGACAGTGACTAAGGAAGACTGTAGAAGAATTGATGCTTTTGAATTACAGTGTTGGAGGAGAATATTGAAAGTGTCATGGGCTGCCCAAAGAACCAATAGATCCATGTTGGAAGAAGTACAGCCAGAGTGCTCCTTGGATGGTCAAACTTTGTCTCTCATACTTCAGACATATTGTCAGAAAGGACCAGTCGCTGGAGAAGGATATCATGTTTGTTAAGGTGGAGGGTCAGAAAAAAAGAGGAAGACCCCCAATGAGATGAATTGGCTAAGTGGCAGCATCGATTAATTCAAGCGTGGCAGCAGTAGTGAGGTTGACCCAGGATCAGGCAGTGTTTCATTCTGCTGTGCATAGAGTCACTAGGAGTTGTTACCAACTCCATGGCACCTAACAACAACAACAACAATGGGCTGTCAGAATAAACAGGTACAGATTCCTCATGAGCACAATGAAGTGTTCCGGAATACTCATACTTCACAACGTTGTCCAAAGTTTGCCATGACCACAATAGAAAGCCTTTACATAGTCAAAGTACTCCCTAGAAGCCAGGAGGGTGAAATTTGTCTCTCAGATTTCAGACATGTTTGCAGAAAGTAAAGTGGAGGGTTATATAAAAGAGGAAGAATTCCTGGCACAGTGGCAACACCAGTGGGCTCAAGTATAGTTGTTAGAATGGCACAGTACAGAGCAGTGTCTCATCCTGTTGTGCATATGATAACCATGAGTTGGAACAACTAAACAACAATAATTACTTTTAATATATCAGACAGGTGTTTTAAAATTTAATGTTTACATTTATCTTACATAATGTTATTTTCAAAACGAGATTTTGTTTTTGACAACAGATTACTAAGGTTTAATGAATAAAAGCCATTTTTTAACTGTATACTACGTGTTCTTGTTAAGTGTCATCAGGTTAGTTCTGACAAATAATGATGCTGTATAGTGTTTCTGAGGAGAAGCTAATATGTTTGAACCACAGACCTTAGAGTTTTCCTACAGGTCCACACCAGGACTCCAACACATTATCCTGAATTAAATCAGACGTCTATTACTCAGCAAAGACCACTAGAATGTAACTGGAGTGTGGAACATCCAAACCAAGTAAAACCTTATATTTTTAAAAGAAACATCATATGGGTCATTTAAAATTGCATAAGAAACATTTTCCAAACCAATAATCTAAACATTGTGGATTTTCTATTTTTTATAATGACATTGAGACACAACGTTGTGAATTCTTTAGCTGTAAACATGGCTTAAAATTGTTAAATCAATTAATGCGCCAGCATAAAAGTCTAAAGTGTTCATAAACATTTATAATGGTCTAGATGAATAGTTATAGAATCTATAAGAGATAGCTACTTTAAAGGGTTCTTAAACTGAAGTACCTCCTAATTATAAACTAACGAGAATGGAAACAAGAAACAAATATTAATTCACAGCATTTAATGTGCCAGTTCAGCATACTTTAATTCCTTTTTTAAAATAGCACTTAACATGTAAGTCAATATAGTAATAGTAATCCACTACCATGGAGTCAATTCCAACTAGTAGCAATCCTTTATAAGATTTCTGAGGTTGTGTATCTTTATAGGAGAAAAAAGCCTCATTTTTAGCTTAAGGAGAGAATGGTACATTCTAACTGGCAACCTTGTAGTTAGCACTCCAGTGCTTATCCTACAGGGTCACTGTTGTTGTTAAGTGCCGTCGAGTCGGTTCCGACCCATAGCGACCCTGTACAGGGTTTCCGAGGGTGTAAATCTTTACGGGAGTAGAAAGCCTCATTTTTCTCCCGCGGAGCGGCTGGTAGTTTCGAACCGCTGACCTTAAGGTTCGCAGCCCGATTCGTAACCACTACGTTACCATTAGGGCTCCTATTATTACCAATAGTAGTGCCAAACATTTTTTCATTTTCTTTGATCTTTATAGCAATTGAACAATCTAGTTATTCTTTACCAGATCATGTTAAGACAAAGAGCATTAATTCTTTCTTATGTGTTAAATATAGGAATGATATCATGGTTCCTCCCTCTGATTCTAAGGGATTAAAAAGATGAATGGAATATGCCTTTACTAAATTTGCTTACTGGGAGAGGTGATAAGATAAAATAATGTAAAAGGAAGTGACAAACAGTAGAAAACTCAGTCCTATGACAAGCTTGCTTTAAAAGCACTTAAAATCAAATCTCTGAAGTCTTTAGATCTTGATGACCTTTTTTTGTTGTTTTTTAAGCTTTTATTGTGAACGACGGATGTTTACACAGGAGAACACCAGTTCCACATCCATACCATCGCATTCTGCCTCATTGCAATGACCACAATCGCCTCCATGTATCATCAAATAACCAAAGGATACACCCCACAGGTCCTCACCCCCAGCTACCAGCACACAGCCCCTCTCCCTCCTCAAGTCCTGCGTCTCCAGCCACTCCATCTGTCCACATCATCATCTCTGTCTCCATGCCTGGCACCACTGCCTCTCTGGGTAGGGTCACATTCACCCCTCCTCTCACTTGATGGTCCCAGAATCCTCTGCTTCTGGACTGCAAAATCAATCACTCTCCTCCTTTTGTAAAAAAAAACATCTACCTCTACATTTCCAACACTCACAGTCAATCCTGATGGCAATTATTAACTAATTTACCACAAGAGTCTTATCCCCATTTCCTTTTGCCAGCCCGTTTCCAACAGATTGGAAATCATTCGGTGGAGGTTCTACCTACCCCTGCCCTGTCTGGAATTATGCTCCCTCTTGAAAGATTGCAAGTCAGTCACTTTTTGCCTTTATAGCCTCCCCCTCATCCTTCCCCTTTTGGGTAACCAATGTCTAAGTAACCCATCCCTGTCAACCCTGTGTACCAAGGGTGTGGGAGTGATCCCTGCTGTAATGATTTGCTTCTCCTCCGAGCTACTACATCCATACCTACAGGTTAAGTTCATCAAATTGTAGTGGGTTACTCTTTTTTTTTTTTTTCTCTCCTCTTCTTTCTTCTTCCAGTAGAGCTCCGATCATCTGATCATCCAGCCATCAACGTCAGGCCAAGTGGGCACCATCTGCAAGCATGGGTGCTCTTGTGCATCTCCCCTCACCTCACACCAGCCGGATGGTTCACTCTCTGCTCCAGGCCCCTGCGGTCATACTACTGCCTCTGGGCCCAGGAGTCACTGGGTCCTGCTGTAACTACAGGCCATCCAGGCCTCCTCCCATGTTCACAGGAGTCTACCGAATGTGGTTGGACTTAGATCCCAACTTCACTGCTGTTTTTCCACCTCATCCCCCGGACTGAACCGCAAGGTTAGCAGTTTCAAAACTACCAGCTGTTCCGCGGGAGAAAGACTAGGCTTTCTGCTTCCCGTAAAGATTTACAGCCTCCGAAACCCTGTAAAGGTTCGTTATGAGTCGGAACTGACTCCACGGCACATAGTCACCATCCCCCCATCGGTGACCAACGTGGTCACCAAGCAGACCACATGCCTGCTCCTGTGTTCCCCCTGAGTCTTAGTCTTGGAAGGGAGCCAGCTCTGAGGGGACGCGACCACCTGCCTTGATGACAAACAGCCTAGCCGTTCTTACAGCAATAAATCATACTGCCATTATTGTTTCTGATTTTTCCTGCAGATCTTACTTGACGAAGTATCTTCTGTTCTTCTAGCTGCTCCAGGCTGGTCTACTCGTCCCTTCCAGTGGAAATTTCCCACCTCAGACAATTCTGGATTGGATTCTGGTTTCCACCTATGGTCTGACGCAATGCAGAAACTCCACATGAGGTCTCCCTCACCAGGCAATTGCTAGCCCCTTTAAGGCATTCCAATCAGTTATAGGCTGAAGACAGATTTACAAGCTTTCTATTGTGATGTTTCTGTCTATTCCTTCCCCTCCCCTAAGTGTCTATTTCACAATGGTAGAAAAGGGAAACCAAAATCCAAAAGACACCCAAGCATCTTAACATTATTCCCCTCTTTTACCCTTTCAAACCATGCCTCAATCCCTGTATCCCAAAACCCTCCTGACCAATGCCAAGCTGTCTACCACTCCAGATTAAATTGACTATTGGAGCCTATGAGCAGATGATCCTGGGAAAGACCTGGCCTCTATTGGATTCTAGTACCAAAAACTAGAGAACGGATTTTTCCCTCCTAGACTGGGTAATTTTCTAGGGATTAAACATTGGGAGATATGGAGGCCTTTTAGAGATACATATGGAATTCTTAAATGGTTAATTTTGTTAAAAGATACAAATAACTTTCATACAAATTTAAAATAAATATATATCAAAGGTTCAATTTCACTAATTAAGGAGAAAAACAGAAAAGAAATGTCATAATGGTTCAAAGGAGAATGACATATTTACAAACAGATAAGGAATGTTGAATTTGCACAGGGATGCATAACTAGCAAAACTGACAAATATTCACAGGACAATAATGAAATGCATTTCACCAGATGAAATGTGAATTTCTGTTTATGTGAATTTGTATTCATATAAACAGAAATTATTCGCTTTACTATCAGTTTCCTAAAAGTCAAACTCTGTTTCTTTGAAAACATAAAACAGCCTGGACAAAAGCAGAGCTAACCCAGATAAAAGAGCTTGTCAAGGTTCCCATCACATTTCAAAGTCTTTTACAACCTTCCCTTACTACATATAAATACAAATTAAATCTGAAAAGTACAAAATTAAACAATATCTGGATATTGTTTTTGTTGCTAAGTACTGACGCGTCGCTTTCGACTCATGGCAACCCTGTACAGGGTTTCCAAGGAACAGCTGGCAAGTTTGAACCACTGACCTTGTAGTTCAAACTGACCTTGCAGTCAAGTACTTATCCTACAGCACCACACCAAGAAGGGCAATGTAAATGTAAACAAAATTCTTGAAATGGATGAAGCATAGTGAAACTTTGGATGATATTACAGAACTGAGAGCATTGAACCTTTTAAGAAAAACACAGATTGGGAGTGAGTATATACGCTTTCCAAATATCTAATCAGAAGGCAGAGCAGGAATTGCAAGAAGTGAACATAATCTTAAAATACTATCATGTAGAGTTGGGAATGAATAGGGAAAAAA
This sequence comes from Chrysochloris asiatica, assembly GCF_000296735.1. Lineage (NCBI taxonomy): Eukaryota > Metazoa > Chordata > Mammalia > Afrosoricida > Chrysochloridae > Chrysochloris > Chrysochloris asiatica. The sequence continues at coordinate 7,141,870 of NW_006408630.1, forward strand.
TGAAACATCTTGACTGAGAAAATAGAACTATCTTGGTAAAGTAGTTGTTATCTTTTTTATGTTGTGTTGTTAAGTGCCGTCGAGTTGGTTCCAACTCAGAACGACCCTGTATAGGGTTTATGAGGAGAGGCTGATGGGTTTGAGCCACTGAACTTGAGGTTAGCAGTCCAGTACTTATCGTATAGCACAACACTGGAACAAACAATAATAGAAAATATGTTTTGTATACTGAAATAAGGGAAAAGAAAGGAAATTTTAAAACCCCATTAATAATCATTCTAATTTTCCCTATTACCACAGATAGACCTGATGAGGCACTATATGACAATCACTGGACTGCTAATCTTAAATTCAGAAGAAAACACTGCACAGTCCTGAACCATCCTCAAAATCAGTGTTATGCTTGAATCTGTTGTTGCTGCCACTGTGTCAGTTCATCTTGTTGAGGGTCTTCCTTTCTTTGACCATTCACTTTTATCAAGCACGCTGTCTTCTTCCAGGGGTTGGTCCCTTCTGTAATATGTACAAAGGATGAGAGATGAAAAGTCCCCATCATGACTTCTATGGAGAATTCTGAATGTACTTCTTTCAACACAGATTTGTTTGTTCTTCTCACAGTCCATTGTACGTTTAGTATTTTTCACCAACAAAATTTAAATGCATCAATTCTTCCATTCACTGTTAAACTTTCATATGTATGTAAAGCTATTGAAAATGCCATAGCTTGGGTCAGCTGCACTTTAATCCTCAAACTGGAATCATTGAACTTAAACACTTTTAGAGGCATTGTGCAGCAGATTTACCTAATGCAGTACATCCTTCAATTTCTTGACTGCTGCTTTCCTGAGTGTTGATAGTGGATCCAAGCAAAATTAATTCTTTGACCACTTCATTCTTTCCTCCATTTAGTCCAATTGTGAGGACTATAAATTTCTTTATGTTGAGGTGCAACCAAGGTTAAAGGCTGTGGTCTTTAATATTCATCTGTAAGTATTTTATGTCCTCTTTGCCTTCAGAAGGCTAGGTTGTATTATCTGCATATTGTAGGAGCTCTGGTAGAGTAGTGGTTATGAATCAGGCTGCGAACCTTAAGGTCAGCGGTTCAAAACTACCAGTCGCTCCGCTGGAGAAAGATGAGGCTTTCTACTCCCGTAAGGATTTACATCCTTGGAAACCCTGTACAGAGTCGCTATGGGTCGGAACTGACTCAAAGGCACATAACAACAACAACAATGAGTCTTACAACAATCCTGATGCCAAGTTCTTCTTCATATAATCATGTTTCTCAGATAATTTGCTAAGCATACAGATTGAACAAGTATGGTGAAAGAAAAAATCCTGTTGTGCAACTTTCCTGATTTTAAACCATTCAGTGTTTAAAATACACATTCTCTGCAATGTAGTCCATAGTTTGTTATGATTCACACAGGTGAGAAAGCCTTTGCATTGCCAATAAAGCAGAAGTAAACATCTTTCTGGTATTCTCTGCTTTCACCAAGATCCCTCTGCCATCAGCAATGATAGCCCTTTTTCCATGTCTTTGCCTGAATCTGACTTCAATCTCTACAACTGTCTGTCTGTCAATGTACTGCTGCAACCGTTTTTGAACTATCTGTAGCAAATGTTACTTGCATATGATAATGGTATTGTCCAATGATTTCCACATTCCGTGGGGATGCCTCTCTTTGAAATGACACACATAACTATTTCTTTCTATCCGTTGACCAGATAGCTGTCTTCCAAATTTCTTGTCATAGATGAGTGTGTTCCTCTAGTGCTGCCTCTGTTTACTGAAAAATTTAAGTATGTGTTATACCAATTCCCAGAGCTTTGTGCTTTGTGAAAGTCTTCAGTGCATGTTGAATATCTTCCTTCCTTACCATAGGCTCTTGATCATATGCTACCACTTAAAATGATTGAACATAAACCATTTCTTTTTGGTACAGTGACTTCATGTGTTCCTCCCATCCCTCTTGAAGCTTTATAGATCATCCAATACTTTTCCCATAAAACTCTCCCCATTTCTTCCATTTGTTTTAGCATGTCTACACTGGAGATCAGGGTTCAGAGTCTCTTCTAATATCCATTTTGCTCTTTTCCTTCTTTCTTGTCTTCCTAAAGACTTTTTGCTTTCTTCCTATATGATGTTCTTGATGTCACCCCACAACTCTTCTTGTCTTCAGTCATTATGTCTCATACATCTAATCTATCTTTGAGATGATCTCTAAATTCAGATGAACTGTGGTCAAGGTCATATTTTGTCTCATGTGGCCTTGTATCAATTTTCTTCAGCATTAGCTTGAACTTGCATATGAACAATTGGTGTTTTGTTACACAGTTTGTCTCTAGCCTTGTTTTGGCTGTTGATATGGATCTTTTCCACCATCTCTTAACACAAATGTAGTCAATTTGATTTATGTATATGCCTTCTAGTGAGGTCCATGTGTAAAGTTGCTTATTATGTAGTTTAAGATATCAGTGTGTATATGTTCTATTTCATTTTTGACAACTTGCAATTTTCCTAGATTAATATTTTGTGCATTCCATTTTCAATCTAATTGATGTTTACAGCTGTTTCTCCTCAGTTTGTGCTGTGCCTCATCAGTAAATGAAGGCCCTGAAAGTTTTTCTCCATTTGCATCATCAGACTCAACTCTACTTAGAGGAGGCAGATCTTCCCCAGTTGTATTTTGAATGCCTTCCAACCAGAGGGGCTTATCTTCTGATACCAAATTTGACACTATTCTGGTGCATTTCATAATGCTAAATATTCAATATTCTCATTCTGATAGTTTTCCACTGCTGTTCATAAGGCTTTCAGTGACTGGACATTCAGAAGTCATCTGCCTCTCTTACTTCCTTATCTGTCGTAGTCTGAAAAATTAGCTGAAAGTGGTCTGCCATAGGTGACCCAGCTGATATTTAAAATATCGGTGGCATAGCATCTAGCATCACAGCAACATGCTAGCTACAACAGTATAATAAACTGACAAGTCATGGTAAGGGCCTTATAGCTACAGATAACTTAAAAAAACTGTTGTCATTGATTCAATTAAATTTATAGTGACCCCATGTTTATCAGATTAAAACTGTTTACTAGTCCTGTAAATGGCTGAACTTTTGAAAACAGATTATGAGACTTTTCTTTTATGGTACCTCTGCATGAACTCGAACCCCCAAACTTTCAGCTGGTATCCAAGTCCATTCACCATTTGAATCACTCAGAAATTTCTAACAATATCTTTGGCTCTGACTTACTAGTAATCTTCAATGAATAGACTAATGGAGGAATTTGGAAAGCATCAGTACTGACGTGCCTGAAGTGAGACTATATATATATCTAGTAGAGGGAAGAGAGAAAGAAGGGGTTGTTTTGGTTTTTTATTTGTTGATTCCATTTTTTCTTTGACCTAGACATTAAAGTTTGTTCTAACATTGATAAATAATTTAATAAAGTATGGCTGTCATATAATTTCTTGGTGTTGTTTTCCTTCAGTTTACAACTTTAACCAATTGGTCCCTAAGTCCTTTGAGTAGGGAAATCTCAGGAACTAAGCCTAATCCAGAATTAAACAGTCTCCAAACACAGGCAAGTTTTCAGGATGTACCTGTCAGATTCAAGATGAATAGATCTGGGAATATTACAGTGTATAAATGATCATTTTAAACTTATAGTTAATGCAAACTGGTATAATTTGAATGTAGTTTGTGCACTTTAAAAGATGCCAGTATTGAGTGCTATGGCATTTAACATCAGGGAAATGAGGCTCAGGCACAGATGGGTTCTCATACTTCAAGGGAACAAATCCTTAAATTTAAATAACTGTGAGAATAATTGCATAGTTTTGTTGCAAGTTACAAGGAACATATAATATTCTTTCAAATAGAGCTCTTTGTCTGCTATAATTTCATCTTCTAGAAGAGTGTTGCAAAAAATACTGAAGCATTACTTCCTCAATCAGCATTATCGTCATAAATATTGAATTATGTGAGGGCTTCGAAAAGTTAATGGAAATATTCCATTATCTTTCATTCCATTTTTCCACAAATTTTTTGAAGCCAGGTCATGTATTTATGTTTTTGTGCATGCTTCTATGATAATTATTCAAAGTCACATAAACAGATGTTCTCAGCATATAAAAATTGTTATGCAATTATAGACTTTAGTTATGTACATTTCCAAATAATGGGTATGATCATAATTTATATATAAATTATATGTGATCATACATGTTGTTATGGTTATTAAATGTCATATAGTTGTTTCCTATTCATAGCAACTCTGTATAGGGTTTTCAAGGATCGACTGGTAAGGATGAATCACTGCCCATATAGTTAGCAATCTTGTGCTTTTCCTGCAGTGCCACACCACGACTCCATTAGCTAGACACATAGAATATATGTATATAATATACATTTAAAAATAAATTATGAATATAACCTAGTTATAAATTGTGTCCATTGCTGTTGTTTAGACAATAAATAAAATCTGTATTTATTTGGTCACCACGCATCTGTTAGTTTGTCAGACTGCAGTGACTTGTGTGTTGCTGTGATACAGGAAGCAATGCCACGGGTATTTTAAATATCAACTGGGTCTTCCATGGTCGACAGGTTTCAGGAGAGCTTCAAGACAGACTAGGAGAAAAGAGAGGCAGATGAATTTTGAATGTTTAGTTACTGAAAATTTTGAATAGGAGCAGAACATTGTCAGATTACACAGTGGAAAATGAAAACTTATGAATAGCAACCAGAATACTGTCAGATATATTGCCAGAAAAGGATCCTCACAGGTTGGAAAGCACTCAAAATACAGCTGGAGAATTACATCAAAGTAGAGTTGACCATGATGATACAAATAAAGATCTATATCTTAGGCATTGGTGAGCTGAAATGAGCTGAAATTGGCCATTTTAAATACGACAGTCATTTGATTTACTATGCTGGGAAGGACAAAATATATAGGAATGACAATGCATTCATCATCAAAAGGAACATCTCAAAATTCATTGTATACTGTTGTTGTTGTTGTTGTTGTTGTTTGCCTATTACAACTCACAGTGATCCATTATGACAGAGTAGAATTGCCCATGGAGTTTCCTATACTATAATCATTATAGGAGCAGAACATCAGGTATTTACTCCCATGGAGCTACTTGTGGGTTAGCAGCCAAGTGCTTGAATATTCTGTCACCAGGGCTACTAATGTAAACACACATATATACATTTATCCATCTTTATGTATTCATAAACTTCACATCACTTCCTCTATATCATCTTTCCTGATCTCCCAGGTTTAAGTGATCCCGCCTTCCATTATGATTGCACTGTACATGTTAGCATCTGTGATCTTAAGTAGCATTTGTTTGTTTATATATTTATTTCTTGAGAGTGAGCATTTTAGGATCAGGGATTATATCTTAGTTTTGTTTGTATCATCAATGGATTATTAATTTATGAAATGGAACATTGCAAGATTTCAATTCCCATTGATTATATTTATGTGAATGTATGTTGTTAAGTGCCTTCGAGTCAATTCTGACTCATAGCGACCCTGTGTAGGGTTTCCAAGTAGCAGCTGGTGGATTTGAACCACTGACCTTTCAGTTAGCTGTCCAGTGCTTATCCTAATGAAAAGAATATATAAACATAAAATGGAATACCTAAGTGATGCTAATGATTAGGTGCTAACCTTTTGGTTAGCAGTTCAAGTTCACCCAGAGAAAGAATATATTAAAACATAAACTAGATAAGAAGTCTTCTGATCAGAAACTTGCAGTGGTCCCTGAATCTACTCAAGATAAAGCAATGAGCTATAGAATACTCTACACAAAGCTGTCCACATTGCCATTTTTACTTCATCTCCTATTACCTTCCCTTCTCTTTTACTGCTTCAGTCACACTGTCCTCCTCTTTCTCAAACATTCTAGGCACATTCTTAGCTCAAAGCCTTTGAGCTTATTGATTCCATTTGCCTGGAACTCATTAACCCTATTAACTGCCTTGTTTGCTTCCACACTTGTTCTCAAGTGTTGACTCACAGGACACTTTCTTAGAACCACTCATTTTGTTTCAACCCTCTTGAAGACAATCTGGTCTTCACACGTGTTGCGTTTTCTTTCTACATCACTATCTAACTTGCTATATTATAATTTTTAACCAGAATTGAAACTCTAATGAAGGGTCAGCAATTCTGACTATGCCATTTACTGGTGTATTCTCAGTGCCTGGACCCAAGCCAGGCACATAGTAAGTACTCAATAACTTTCTGTGTAAATACAGATTTAGACAAAAACTTCTTTCATATAGTAAGGCTAATGAGGAGACAATAAGAAGGTAGACTTGGATTCAGGCTGGTTAAATCTGAATTCTTATTTAATACTAGCTATGTAACATTGTGTATGTATGATTCTTAGCCTCATTATGCCCATGCTTCCTATAAAAAACACGAATTTTAAAAATATATTACATAGTGAATTGTGAAAAATATAATTGTTAGGTTATTTTTGGCCCTTAAAATGGTATCAGACATATAGAAAGCACTCAAGAAATATTTTCTACCATTTCCTATAAGCCTTTACAATGTGATAGTTGACTTAATCAAAAGATGAATATTGAAAATTACAAGAGAACTGACAACTCAGCTTGATGCCAAGAGATAGGATTTTTTTCCAATACATAAAGAAGGTGCTTTCTGCCAAACTCTTCTTTTATATCTACTGATCTACACACTTTGGTTTTATCCTTTTCTCGTACCATTTCAGAGACACAAGTTAAGAACTTGTGCTTAGTTTCTCCAGTAAAATGTTAAGAAACCCAGAAGTGCAATCAAGCACTGAATGCCATTTGATTCCTAGGAAAAGAGAATGGAAACTTCTTTTAGAACTGTGAAAAACTTGCATAGGATTCTGTACTACAATTTCACATTCTCTATCCTCAGTTGGACAGCAAATAAAACACCTTTTAACTATTTTTCCACTCACTTTGAGCAACACTATTTAAAAAAGAAATTCCTGATCTTTAATCCTATCAAGTGACAAATAAGAAGATTGACACGCACTATGACCCAAGGGCTTAGCGATGACCTTGGGAAAATATCAGTTAGAATTAAACGAACATAGGCACCCAGAGAAATGACTAAATATCTCAATATTATGCAGGAATATTTAATAAGATTTTAAATACCACCTGTTTTTATCTCACACCTTGTCAAACATATATTGTCATATGATCCTAAAAACCAGGTTTGACTATATTCTTGACTATAAGAAGATCTAGGTCAAACCATGGCAGCCCTGAGAGAGCTATCTCTTGCTAGACTCCTATCTTTGACCTAGCTGTCTTTTTTTTTTTTTTTTTTTTTCAGAAGACGGCATACGAGATGAATTGCTG
>NW_006408630.1:7149361-7153608 GCF_000296735.1 Chrysochloris asiatica
AGTTTTTTTTTTTTAATTCCCACTCTTCTCACGCATGGTGAGTGTTCTCAATAACATATATAGTGAAGTCCTAGCCTACAAGTCCAAGTTTTACTCATTCCTCCTCAAGCACAGAAAGCAAATTCAGGAAATCAGTTCTTATATACACGTGTAGGAAATTTCACAGTTACAGAATCTGGAACAGGGAAGTTCTGGTGAGATGGGAGCTTGTGGGATCTGTGTAGGTACATCACCTTGGTTATGCAGACTCCTTACCATCAGATAGATTGTGGCCAGTAAACTTTAAATGCATGATTCAGAGAAAGGACCTCTTTCCAGAGGTTGATACTGTTAATAACAATTCTTAGTGTCTTCAGAAACTCAATTCAACTTTTTAATGGGATTTTGATAAGCTATAAAAAGTTTATAAACATTAACACAAGTGTTGCTTTTATAATTTCTTGCATATTTTATTGTCATTAGGTGCTGTGGAGTCAATTCCAATTCATAGTGACCTTATCTATATACAACAGAACCAAACACTACCTAATCCTGGGCCATCCTCACAATTATTGTTACATTTGAGTGTGTTGCTGTTGCCAATGTATCAATCCATCTCTTTGGGGATCTTCCTCTTTTTCAATGACCCACCACTTTGTTAAGCAGGATGTCCGGCGATTCAAATCCACAATATATCTCAAATCCATTATTTGGCACAATGACTTTGTTTTCTTCTCATCTTATTTTGTTGCTTTCTGCATAGTTCAATATTTTGTCCATAATCCTTCAATATTTCAACTTGAGGCTTGAATGTTTCCTTCAGTTGTTTCAGCTTGAGAAATGCTAAGCAGGTTCTTCACTTTTGGTTTTATAACAATAGGTCTTTACATACTTCATTATAAAATTTTATTTTGTCTTCACCAGATGCCCTTTAAAATCTTTTCAGCTCTTGCACTCCTTCATTTCTTCTGTTCGCTTTAGTAACTCTACATTTATAAGCAATTTTCAGTATCTCTTCTGACATCCATTTTGATATTTTGGTATCTCTCTCTCTCTCTCTCTCTTTTTTTTTTTTAATGAACTTTTGCTTTCTTTGGGTATGATGTTCTTGATGTCATCACACAATTCATCTGGTCTTCAGTCACTACTGTCCACTGGGTCAAATCTATTTCCAAAATGATATCTAAAATAGGTGGGACATACTTCTGGTTGTACTTTGGCTTTTATACAATTTCTAAAATTTTATTCAGCTTCAACTTGAACTGGCAAAAAAGCAATTGATTTTCTGTTTCTAAATTGTTACCTGACCTTATTCTTACTGACAATATTGAACTTCTTGACCTCTCTTTGCACAGATATATTTGATTTCTTTCCTGTGTATTGCATCTAATGATGCCCCATGTATAGTTGTCATTTAAGTAGTTGTTAAAAGGTATTGCCAATGAATAAGTCTTTGGCCTTGAAAAATCATATAATGTGATCGTTAAAGTTGTTTCTTTCACTCAGGACATATTTTCCAATTACTGACCCATGTTTTCAACTTTCTTGTTCTAGTCACCACTACCTATCAATGAATTTTGCTTGCATATTTGATCATTTTCAGAACTAGATAAAAAATCTACAATGTCTTAATTGTTGTGCTATTAGTGGTTGGTGTGTAAATTTGAAGGGATTAGGGAAAAAATAGACTCCAGAAATTAATGGAATACCAATTGAGATGCTTCAACAAATAGATGTTATGCTAGAAATTCTCACTCGTATCTGCCAAGAAATTTTGTCAACTTTCAAATTAATTTTGAACTTTTTAAAGTTTTCTTCCTATATGACCATTCCAAAGAAAAATAGACAACAGAATGCAGAACTTATTGAGCAATGGCATTAATATAAAAGACAAGTTAAATTTTGCTAAGATATTTCAAAATTGGTTGCAGTTGTGTATCATCAGGGAATTGCCAGAAATTCAAACCAGAAGATCATTTGGAACAAGGGATATAATAGTTGATGCCACATGGCTGTTGGCTGAAAGCAAACACTGAAAAGGTGTTTACGTGTATTTTAAGAAAAGATTATGAAAGGACATTTGCCTCTATGGTTCATAGCAAATAACATTGTGAAAAGTGAAAATTTTAGGACACTTAAATGTTCTTATGTAGAAAGTTTTTAAAGTTCAAGAGGCAATCATTCTAATAGAAGGATGGGATGACGCATGGCTGAAATCAGAAAAGGAGTGTATTGGCATTGTATCCTTTCACCATATTTATTTAATGTTTATGCTGAGTTATAGGAGCGCTGGTAACATAATGGTTATGAATCGGGCTACGAACCTTAAGGCCAGCAGTTCGAAAGTACCAGCCATTCCGCGGGAGAAAGATGAGGTGTTCTGCTCCTGTAAAGATTTACAGCCTCGAAAACCCTGTACAGGGTCGCTATGTGTCAGAACCGACTCGACAGCACTTAACAACAACAACAACAACATAATCTGAAAAGTGACTATCTGAAGAAGAATATGGACAAGGACTGGAGGACGACTCATTAACAACCTGTAATTATTGGAGTCCTGGTATGGCGCTGTGGGCTAATGCATCAGACTGCAAAGTCATTTGAACTGCAAGGTCGGTGGTTCAAGCTCACCAGCTGCTCCTTGGAAACCTTAAAAAACAGGGTCACTATGGATCAGAATTGATTCGACGGCAATTAACAACATTGTGCAGATAACACAACATTGCTTGCAGAAAATGAAGAGAACTTTAAGCACTTATTCATGAAAAACAAAGTCTATAGCTTTCAATATACACCTAAACTTAGGACAAAAATTCTCACAACTGGACCAATAAGCAACATCATGGTAAATGGAGAGTTTAACATTATCAAGGATTTCATTTCACTTAGATCCACGATCAATGTCCACATGGGAAAAAAACAGGCAAGAAATCAAACACATATTTCATTAGGCAAATTTGCTGCAAAAGACCTCTTTAAAGTGTTAAAAAACAAAAACAAAAACAAAAAAACCAGAGAAGTCACTTTGAGGACTAAGGTGAAACTGACCCAAGCCATGGTATTTTCAATTGTCTCCTCTGCAAATGAAAGCTGAACAATGACTAAGGAAGACTAAAGAAATCGATGCATTGGAATGACAATGTTGGCATAGAGTAAAACATATATATATGTCATCTTCGTCCCTCTTCTGTCAAAACCTATCTTCATAGGTCTATATCATTGTTCATGTTATTGTTGTTGTTGTAAAGTGCCATCAAGTCGATTCTGACTCATAGAGACTCTGTATAGGATTTCCTATACAGGAAAGACTGGTAAGCTTGAAAGGCTAACCTTGCCGTTCAAAGTTACCTCACATTAACCTGTGGTGACACAGCAGGACTCCACTTAAATGAAGCATCATCAATAAGATTGAATGTATTCAGTAGGAATATTGACTACAAACTATAATAGTCAAGTTAATTATAACCCAAGAAAAAGAAATAAATTCTATGATATATATGAGACTATGAACAATGATATAGACCTACCTTCCTTCCTAGGTCTATATGTTTACATGTATAATGTTCAATGATATAGAATGAAACCATTGAGCAGAGTGTTCAGTTTTTCTCCCAGATATGTTCTATCTTCATAGGTCTATATCATTATTCATAGTCTCATATATATCCTAGAATTTCTTTATTTTGCTTGGGTTATAATTAACTTGACTATGTAGTTTGTATTCAGTATTTCTATTGAATACATTAATTTAGTTGCTGAGTCTTCATTTAAAATTTACAACTTGGAATTGCTTTTCTTTTTTTTAAACAAGAAATTCTAATGTGAAATAAGAACTAAATAACAATTGTACACTGAAGACAGAGTCCTGGTGTGGCACAGTGGGCTAATGCATCAGACTGCAAAGTTGTTTGAACTGCAAGGTCAGTGGTTCAAGCTCTCAAGCTGCTCTTTGGAAATCCTATACAGGGTCGCTATGGGTCTGAATCGACTCAATGTCAATTAACAACAACAACAAAACTGAAGACATATATGCTGGAGATAATTTTTTTTTTTTCATATTTGTAGATCATATCTACCTGAAGACAGTAAGATCATTTGAGTTTCTATGTTTAGGGGAAAATTTCTTAGCTCTGAATATAGAGAGTGTCGAGGTCCTATGTCGGGGTCCCGCCTCAACAAGGAAGTGTGGGTGTCACGAAGAAGGGAGATCTGGCGGCGAAAGTGATAGAGAAGGAGAGAGATGAAATATATACAAAAAGACAGATACA
>NW_006408630.1:7154058-7156463 GCF_000296735.1 Chrysochloris asiatica
TATACCTAAAATGCTACATTGTTCTTAATATTCCTATATACTTTCAGGAGGAAGAAGAGCATCTGGGTTAAACTGATTATATTCAGAAGTGGTTTAATGGGACTGCCACTGATCAATCCAGGGTCTGCATATGCTGTCCTCAGCAATAGAGAAGCTAACTGAAAAAACTCTGTGTAATGAATAATTACAGTCTATATAGCCATTCAGTAGTGAGCTCAAGGTATGCGTTTATATGTCAAGTTAAAGGAATTATGGCAAACTTTTGGAAAGACGTTGACAGCCAAGTGGACACGATAACTTCAAACTGAGAGATAATATATGAACTGTAAGTCTCCCTAGACACTGAGTTTACATCTAGGCAGCTTTCAGGAAAGCTGCAAAATATGCATTATCTTAGCTAAAGAAGACTTTAAAATACAAGAAAATCATGCAAGTTTCTGATATATCTCAGTGTTGTTGTTGTTAAGTGTCATGAAGTTGGTCCCAATCCAAAGCTACCCTGTATAGGATTTCTGAGGAGAAGCTGGTGGGTTTGAGCCACCGACCTTGCGGTTTTAACAGTCCAGTGCTTATCCAGAAGCTCCACATGAGGACACCATAACTCAGTGTAAGACCATCTGATATCTGAAAACCTTTGAGTTTCTGTGTCACCATGGATAAAGATTTTTATTTGTTTGCTTTCTTATACCAAAGTTATTTTCTAAAATCGCCTCTATTTTCTCAATAAAATAAGACTCAAATATATATGTTGGGAGTATGGATAGTGCAACATATATTTCAAATTTGTGAAATGAGAAAAAAATGTAGAATAATTGTTTAGAAAAGTGAGAGAATTATTTGACTAGGGAAAAATGGCAGTCCCAGAAAGAAGCAGCACTAAGGGCTACTTAGGTTTAATGTTCAAGAGTACAGAATGAAACCACTGAGGAGAGTATTGAGTTTCTCTCCCAGATATATGCTACCACTGACATGTACAGGTACAGCCTGAGTGAAGAAGTGGACTTATTCACAGTCGAGGTCAAGGAATCAAGCAACATATTATGCTGGGAAAATCTTCTACCAAAAAACTTCTTTAAAGTGTTAAAAAACAAAGATATCACTTTGAAGACTAAGATACATCTGATACAGGCCATGGTATTTTCAGTATCTCATATACATGCAAAAGCTGGGTAATAAATAAAGAATACAGAAGAATAATTGATGCCTTTGGATTATGGATTTGGTGAAGAATATTGAATACATGATGGACTTCCAGAAGAATGAACAAATCTATATTGCGAGAAATAAATCCAGAATGCTCCTTATAAGCAATAATGGTGAAATTTCACCTCACATACTTTGGACAAGAATCTGTAGAAGGACATCATGATTGTCAGAGGGTCAGTGAAAAAAAACCTTAATGAGAAAGATTGACATGGTAGTTGCAACAGTAGACTGAAACAACAACAATTGTGAGAATGATGTAGGGGACCAGGCAATGTTTTTTCCAATAATATATAGGCTCATTCTGAGTCAGAACTAACTGGAAGGCACTTTACAACAAGAATTGAGAGATATTATCAGGTAAATGTCAGTGGTAGAGAGAGTCCTATTTGCTCTAGAATCCTCTAAAATGTGTTATCAAGTCTATTCTAACTCATAGAGATGCTATAGGACAGAGTAGAACAGTTCATTGGGTTTCCAAGTTATTAATCTTTGCAGAAGCAGACTTCAGCATCTTTCCCCCACACAGTGGATGGTACATTCAGGCAGACAACCTTTAAGTGCTGAGAAATTTATCACTGCACCACCAGGAATCCATCATATCACCTTGAGCTTTATTAAAACCCCAATAAAAAGATTTATTGGACTATAACTAGAAGTTTGCTTAGAAAAAAACCTAAAATCTAGATGCAGTTCTATAGGAAGTAGTTACTTCATTCTACTCATCTGTCAGTTTGCTTACATGATGCTGTGATTCTAGAAGCTGTGCCAAAGGTATTTAGATAGAAGCAAGGAACCTATGGTAGGCAGGTTTCAGATAAGCTTCCAGACTAAGACAGACTATAAAGAAGGAGAGACAGACTACTTTTCAACATTTAGTCCCTGAAATCCTTATGAATAGCAATGTAACACTGTCAGACAGTACCAGAATATTGAATATATAAACATGATGAAGAACACCAGAATACTGTCAGATATAGTGCTGTAAGGAGCTCTGGTAGCGTAGTGGTTACGAATCGGGCTGCGAACCTTAAGGTCAGCGGTTCGAAACTACCAGCCACTCCGCGGGAGAATGATGAGGATTTCTACTCCCGTAAGGATTCACACCCTCGGAAACCCTGTACAGGGTCGCTATGAGTCAGAACCGACTCCACGGCACTTAGCAACAACAACAACAACAACATGGGTAAAACATTGAATGA
>NW_006408630.1:7157446-7158909 GCF_000296735.1 Chrysochloris asiatica
AGATTTCCCATGGCACAGACAGAAAGAGCGTGGCGGCTATTTATGACATCAGTCTAGGGGTCCCAGCCCTAAAGTTAACTTGTTCGAGACCCTTTACTATACAGCAAGAAAAAACCTGGTCTTGAAAGGCACATCATATGAACAATCTGTAAAACCATAATATAAAAGGATGTAACTATCTGTGTACACGCAAATACATAACTGACCTTCAGAGACAAAAATAGTAGACAATCTTTCTCACATTAACTTTTCAATATCTATGTGCACACCTCTATGGTGGTGACTAGAGGAAGGGCCTGAGTGAGTGGACACCCCCACCCACTGCTGGAGGCTTCTACAGTGTATATGCAATGCCTGTGTAGCAAGGCAGCCAGATAGTTGGCCACAGTTTTATTTTTGTTTCAAAGTGGTGGGGTTTTTTATCTGCTTTTACATTGCTTCTGCTCTTGGTCCTTTTGATCACAAATTTTTCCTGGAGGTGGGAGCTTTTTCTCCCTACATTACCTAAGAAGTCAGCAATCTTAGCCGTATAGCCAAGCTACAAGCATACCCCATAATATTCCACCATTGAGACAAGAGCTAATGATAGCTGCTGAACATTACATATGAAAAGGGAAGCCTATCTCCTGATCATATCCACCAGGGAACACCCAGTAGGCTTAATAACACAACAAAAACATCCATTTAAGCATTAAAAAACTCACATAACCACTAGAAATGACAAACAAAAAAGAAGAAAAGATCTCAAAACATGTCCCAAAACAGAAAGGAGTAACTGAGACCAATGAACTGGAGACAGACAAAGGCTCCCCAGAGGAAGAGCAGGTTTTGGATTACCCTGAGAAGACATTCAGAAGAATGATATGTAAACAAATTCAAATGCTCCAAAAGGAGTGGAGGAAAACAAGGAGGCAGTCAGGAAAGTACTACAAGAGCAACCAAACAAGATTGATACAGCATTGGAAACAATTCAAAGTCTGCAAAAAGAGGTCCACATGATTAATAATAAAATATCAGGAAGGGACAATACACTGAAAGGAGAAAAGGAACAGAATAGAAGAAAGAGAAGCCAGAATTAGCTAATGGGAAGACAAATTTCTCAATACTGCTAAGATAGAAGAGCAAGCAGAAAAAAAGGATAAAAAAATCTGAAGAGAGTCTAAGATTCATGCTGGATAACATGAAGAGGAACAACTTAAGAATTAGTGGCATTCTGGAACAGGAAGAATCAGAGAAGTTCACAGAGGAACTTCTGGAACACAGAAGTTCACAGTTGAAGAACTTCTGGAAGACAATTAACCTAACATCCTGAAAGATGAGAAGATAAACATTCAAGAATCTGAAAGTACCCCAGGAGAGAAAGACCCCAAAAGAAAGTCACCAAGACATATAATAATCAAGCTCTCCAAAATCAAAGACAAGAAGAAAATCCTAAAAGTGGTCAAGGAGAGGAGAAGTGTCAC
>NW_006408630.1:7159137-7163503 GCF_000296735.1 Chrysochloris asiatica
CAACAAGAACAGACAACAATCAGAGATTGACAGGCATGGAAACACCACCTGGAACTCAGTCGACAGATAGCAGAATTCAGAACAGAACAAAATTACAACAATGAACTTAAAAGAGCTGGTAGGTCAACCGAATATCAAAATAATATCAATGTCAAAGAAGGGATAAATGTAGGAACAGAGGTGAGGATATCAGGTAGATTATCAGATACAATAGATTTTCTTAATTGGAGAGAAAAGTTAATAGACTATAAGGTAACCCCAAAGAAAGTTAATACCCCAACTTACCATGAAAATGAAATTTCAAGCAGAACAAGAAAATATGAAAACTAAGATAAACCAACAAGAAATAGCACAAAAAACACAAACTCAGCACAAGAAGGAGTGCAGAACAAAGAACGAACAGCACTACCAAAAATTTAACATAATGGCAGCAATTAATTCATACATATCAATAATTACATTGAATATCAATGGATTGAATGTACCCGTGAAGAGACAGAGAGTGGCAGATTGGATAAGAAAATAAGATTCTTGAGGATATTATACTGACTGAAATTAGTCAATAACAAAAGGAGAAATACTGCATAGGACCATTATTGTAAAAGAATAAGAAAAATAACCCATGCTAAAAGGGAGGGGAAAAAAATATATATATATATTTGCTGTTCACCAGGATGTATGGAATGAAAGGAGGGAAAAGAGGGAGGGGACGATAGAGCACAGGGTAGGGAATAGACACAAGATAGCTTGGATGCAGAGAGGGGGTGGGGCTGCAATACATAAGAAGGGGGAGGGAAATGGAAGAACAAGGCTGATGGGAGAACAGTTAGGCAGGTTTGCATGGGCTTAGTGTGATAGAGGTAAATGATGATGTATACACAACCTTGGAGCAACAGGGCTCCGGGATACAGAGATTGAGACATGGTTTGAAGGAGTAAAATAAGAGAATAGTGTTAACATGCTTGGCTGTCTTTTGAATCTTGGTTTCCCTTGCCTACCATTGTAAAATAAGCACTTGAGGTGGGGAGAAAGGAATAGCCAGAATCATCACTACAGAAAGCTTGTAAGTCCATTGTCAACCTATAACTGATTGGAATACCTTAAAGGGGTCTAGAAGTTGCCCAGTGAAAGAGGCTCCCTGTGGAGCCTTTACATTGCACAAAACTATAGGTGGAATCCATAACCCCAACCAGAACTGACTGAGGTAGGAAATTTCCACTGGAAAGGACGAGTAGACAAGCCTGGAGCTGCTAGAAGAGCAGAAGAAATTCCATGAAAGAAAGACCAGCAGAAAAAATCCAAAGCAATAATCGCAGTCTGATTGATTACTACAAGAACAAGGAAGCTGTTCATGTGGGAGCCATCAAAGCAAGTGGTCGGATACCCTCAGAGCAAACCGTCTTCCAAGACTCAAGGGGAATACATGAGCAGGCTTGTGATCTGGCTGATGACCACATTGGTCACCGATGAGGGGAAGAGGGTGAAAAAAATACTATTGAAGTTATAAAATAAGCCCAACCACATTCACTAGACCCCTGTGAACCCACATGGAGACCTGGATGGCCAGCAATATGGCAAGATCAGAGGACTTCTGGACCCAAAGTCATTGGCATGGCCTCAGAGGACTAGAGTGGAAATTGAAGCATCCAGCTGATATGAAGTAAGGAGAGATGCACAAGAACACCGATACTTGCAGGTAGTAACCACTTGACCTGGCTTTGATAGCTGGATGATCAGAACTTGACTAGAAGAAGAAAGAAGAGGGGGAATAACAAAGAGTAATCTGCTACAATTTGATGAACTTTACCTATATTTATGGATGTAGTAGCTCTAAAAAGGGAACAAATCTTTACGGTGAGGATCATTCCCACCCTCTCGGTACACAGGGTTGACAGGATGTGCAACTTAAACACTGGCTACCCAAAATTGGGGTGGGGGGGGTGCTATAAAGGCAAGAAGTGACTGGCTTACAAGCTTTCAATTGGGAGCCTAGTTTCAGATGGGGTGGAGGAAGGTAGAATCACCACTGAATGATTTCTAATCGGTTGGGATCGGGATACGGAAGGAAACGGGGATAAGACTCTTGTGGTACGATAGTGAATAATTGCCATCAGGACTGACTGTGAGGTTAGGAAACATAGAGTTAGATGTTTTTTGACAAAAGGAGGAGAGTGATTGATTTTGCAGCCCAGGAGTGAAGGTCACTGGGACCATCAAGTGAGAATGGAGAGCGGAACCCTACCCCAAGAGGCAGTGATACCAGGGATGGAGAAAGAGATGATGAAGTGGACAGATGGAGCAGCTGGGGACATGGACTCAGGGAGGGAGAAGGGCTGTGTGCTGGCAGCTGGGGGGTGGGCCTGTGTGGTGTACTCTTTGGTTATTTGATGATGCATGGAGGGGATTGTGGTCATTGCAATGAAGCAAAGTGTGATAGGAGGAGTGTGTAGGGCTGATGTTCTCCCATGTAAACCTCACAATAAAAACTTAAAACAAAACAAAACAAAAAAAGGTATATTGATGACTACTGATGATTGGAAAGCAAAGGATCAGTCATTGGAAAATATGACCTTGGTGATATAGTTCATAGATATCACATGAAAGAATTTTGAAAGGCTAATGAGTTGTTCATTGAAAATTCCTCTTTAAACAGTATAAAAGATGACTATACACATGGACCTCACCAGATGGAATACACAAAAATAAAACTGACTACATCTGTTGAAAGAGGCCATGGAGAAGCTCAGTGTTGTTGTTGTTAAGTGCCAATGACTCGATTCTGACCCATAGCAACACTGTATAGGATTTCCAAGGAGCAGCTGGTGAGCTTGAACTACAGACCTTGCAGTTCAAACAACTTTGCAGTTTGACGCATTAGCCCACAGCACCACACCAGCTCAATATCATCTATCAAAACAAGGACAGGAGTGGAATAGACTGCCAATTGTTTAGGCTAAAGCTGTAGAAAATTAAATCAATTTCACAAGAGCAAAAACATGAACTTGTTCATATCCCACCTGAATTTATAGGTCATCTCATGCACAGATTTGGTGAATTAGACAATAATAACCAAAGACAAGAAGAGCTGTGAGATGACATCAAGAACATCATATGGGAAGAATGCAAAATAAAATTAAAAAGGCAAGAAAGAAGAAAAAGACCAAAATGGATGTCAGAAGGAACTCTGAAACATGCTCTCCAGCATAAAGATGCTGAAGCAAATGGAAGAAATAAGGAGGCAAAAAAGCTGAATAGAAAATTTCAAAAAGGAGTTCAGGTAGACAAACTCAAATATTGTAATGAAAAGATCTGCATTTCGAAAAGTAAAGGGATGAAGATACTCAACATTCTCAAGGTGAGGGAACTGAAGAAAAATTTCAAAACTCGACTTGCACAGTTAACGGATTCTATGGGTAAAATAAGGAGCTCTGGTAGCGTAGTGGTTACGAATCGGGCTGTGAACTGCGAGGTCAGCAGTTCGAAACTACCAGCTATTCCGCAGGAGAAAGATGAGGCAGTCTGCTCCCGTAAAGATATACAGCCTCGGAAACCCTGTACAGGGTCGCTATGAGTCAGAACCGACTCCACGGCACTTAGCAACAACAACAACAACAACATGGGTAAAACATTGAATGATGTACAAAGCATCAAAAGAAAATGTAAGGAATACACAGAGAAACAGAAACAAAAAGACATGGTCAATGTTCATCTATTTCAAGAAGTAGCATATGATTAAGAGCTAAGATACTGAAGGAAGAAGTCCCAGGTGCACTGAATACAATGGGGAAAAAAACAAGGATTTGGAATTGATGGAATGCAAATTGAAATACTTGAACAAACTTATGCGGCACTAGTATGCTGAGAATTTCAAGTAGCCAAATTTGGAAGACAACTACCTGGCCAGCTGATTGGAACAGAATCATATTTGTGACCAAGCCAAGGAGAGTTCACCCAACAGAATGTGGAAATCATCAAACAATATAATTAATATTGCATGCAAGTAAAATTTTGCTAAAAATAATTTTAAAAATGACTGCAACAGTACATTTACAGAAAACTCCCAGAGGTTCCAGCTAGACTCAGATGAGGACATGGAACTAGGAATATCATTATTGACATCAAATGGATGTTGACTGAAAGCAGAGAATATCAGAAAGATGTTACCTCTGCTTGACTAACTACACAAAGGATTTTGATTGTGTAGATGATGACAAGCAGTGGACAACATATTGTTGTTGTTGTTGTTGCCAGGTGCCATCGAGTAGGAACCAACTCATAGGTACCCCATGCACAGCAGAACGAAACAATGTCCGAGCCTGGGCCAACCTCACTACCGCTGCCACACTTGATGCCATCGATGATGCCA
>NW_006408630.1:7166637-7175456 GCF_000296735.1 Chrysochloris asiatica
ACAATCAAGATGTTCTCTCCTGATACTATCAATCCTGATACAATCAAGATATTCTCTCCCAAGATGGCAGCTCCAGGAACAGCTGAGTGTCTTGATCCAGAAAACAATGGATTTCTGGATTCTCCTGCAAATTCCCCAGCTGTAAACACTCCGATCCTCTGATCCTTCAAACATTCTTTTATATTTGTTTTAGATTTCCAACACCATCTCGTGAGTCCTCTTGGCCCAGTATTCCATGTTGTTGTTGATGGAGCTCCTCACTACTTGTCTACTCAATCCACCATCTTGAAGGTGCAAGGTCTGGTATTGTATTGGTTAAGAATCTGGCTGCGATCCCCACTGTCAGCAGCTCGAATCCACTAGGCCCTCCGCAGGAGAGAGATGAGGCTTTCTGCTCCTTGCAGTTAAAACGTCCTTGGAGTCTGGCGCATCAACCCACAGCACCACACTGGGATGCTGCTTCGAAGATCTTGCTGTTTCGAAGAACATAGTGGAGAGTTAATTGCTTTCATGAGGAACCTGTACATAGACCAAGAGGCATTTGTTTGAACAGAACAAGACACAACTGAATGCTTTAAAATTAGGAAAAACGTATAGCAGGATTGTATTCACTAACTATACTTATTCAATCTGTATGATAAACAAATAATTCAAGAAGCTGGATTATCTGAAGAAAAATGTGGCATCAGAGTTGAAGGAAGACTCATTAAAAACTGTGATGTACAGCTGATACAGTCTTGCATGATGAAATTGAAGAGGAAGTAAAATATTTACTGATGAATATCAAAGGCTACATACAGCCTTTGGTGTGGGTTGCACCCCAGTGCAAACAAAACAAAGATTCTCACAACTATACCAATATATGACATCAAGATAAATGAAGAAAAGATTGAAGTTGTCAAAGACTTCATTTGTTCAGATCAAACATCAACACTCATGAAAACAGGAGTCAAGAAATCAAGTGACACATTGCATTAGGTAAATGTGCTGTATAAGACCTCTTTCAAGTATTCAAAAGCAAAGATGTCAGTTTTAGAACTACGGTGCACCTGACCCAAGCCATGGTATTTTCAACAACCTCACATGCATGTGAAAATTTAATAAAGAAGACCACAGAAGAATTGATGCATTTGAACTATGATGTTGGGGAGAATATTAAAATTTCCATAGACTGCCAAAAGAACAAGCAAATTTGTGTTGGAAGAAATACTGCCGGAATGGTCCTTAGAAACCAGGATGGCCAGACTTCATCTCTCATGTTTCTGACATATTATCAGGAGGAACCAGTGAAGGACATGATGCTTGATAAAGTGGAGGGTTAGCAAAGAGAGAAAGACCCTCAACTTGATTGATTGGCACAGTGGCAGCATCAATGGGCTCAAGAGTAGCAACCATTATGAGGTTGGTGCAGGAAAGCCAACATTTAGTTAGTTCTTTTGTGCATAAGGTCTCTGTGTGTCAGTACTGATTGGATGCCATCTAACAACAACAAATGTCAAGTTCTATATAGTAATTTCACACTCAATAACTATATGAATAATTATTATGCATTCAACACATATAGACTAATATGGAAGCGATTAGATTGTTTTAAAGGAGAATCCTAGTAATTAGAGCAGTCACATTACTCAGTATGCCTCTTAGTTTCATGACTTGCCAGTTCATGAAAAATTAAAGCCACAAATGCTTCTATATTTTAGTGACCTCATGGAGAAACTCCCATTCACTTTGATATACTGTAACTAAAAACTTTACTTATCATTCTTCTTGATATTTCTTGCTAAAGACCATTCTAAAGCAAATGCTTTCCTGTTTATTTTATGTTCAGTTTAGATAACATTTACCTAAGAGTGATTTGTACTTGTTGTATTTCCCCAGTTAATGGTCTAGAGTGTTCTTCCTTTTAATAAAAGGGAAAAAGAGATGAGAGTAAGTCTGCATTTACCCTCCAACTAATCTATTTTCCATCTTCTTCATAGCCCCTTTCTGTACTCTAAAGATAGAATGTCTAACTCACTATTTAGATCACAATGTCCTATTGAAATACAATTAAGTCTTAGTCTCAGGGGACTACTCAGTCAATTAGCATAACACAGTTTATAAAGTTTATTTTCTAAATCCTAGTTTGGTGAATAGTGCTTGAGTTCTTAAAAGATTTGCAAGTATTGAGTGTGATAGAAAGGAATATCCGGAAGCATGACTACAGAAAGCTTATAAGCCTGTCTTCAGCCTATAATTAATTGGAATACCTAAAAAGGGTTCTAAATAAAACTTGCCCAGTGACATAGGCTTACTCTGAAGTCTTTGTAGTGTATAGGACCTTAGATGGAATCCTGAGCCCCATCCAGAACTTTTTGATGTGGGTCATTCCCACTTAAGGACAAGCAAACCAGCCTGAGACAGCTAGAAGAGCAGAAGATACATCTTGAAAGAAAGAGCAGCAGGAAAAATCCAAAAAACAAAAATGGCAGTCTGATTGGCTACTACAAGAACAAGCAAGCTGTTCACCAGGGAACCATCAAGACAAGGAATCAATTTCCTTCAGGATAAGCCTCCATCTAAAACTGAAACTCAAAGGGAACATATAAGCAGGCATGTAAGCTTGCTGGCTACCACATTGGTCTGCTGGTGAGTGGAAGAGGAGGAAAGGCAGCAATAAAGATATGTGCTAAGTTGGACCACATTCTATAGACTCCCACTGAGCTGGAGATGAGAGAGATAAAATGAAGGACTGGTTGATATGAAGTATAGTGAGACCTGGGGACTCCTGAGCCCATGGATAAGGACATAGCTACAGAAGGCTAAAGCTGAGAGTAAAGCACCCAGCTGATATGAAGAGAGAGGAGACACACAAGAATGCCCAAATTTGCAGATAGCACCCATGATCAGAACTCGACTGTTGTTGTTGAGTATCATCAAGTCAATTCTGACCCATAGAGACCCTGTATAGGGTTTCCAAGGAGCAGCTGGTGAGCTTGAACCACCAACCTTGCAGTTCAAATGACTTTCCATTCTGACTCATTAGCCCACAGCGCCACACCAGGACTCCACAGAACTCCTACTACACTAGAAGAATATTAAAAAAACAAATTTTGATAAAGGAAGCAAGTGTAAATTGTTACAATTTGATGAACTTGACCTCTATTTATGGATGTAGTAGACCAAATTCCAACCGAGAAGAAAGGAGTCTTCACATCAAGTATCAATCCTATCCCCTCTGTATACAGGGTTGATAGGGGCAGGCACCTTAGACATTGGCTACGTAAAATTGAAGCGGGGAGACACTATAATGGCACAAAGTGACTGGCTTACAAGTTTTCAAAAGGGAGGTCAGTTTCAGAGTGTGTGGGGAAAGGTAGAACACCCACTGAATAGTTTTCATCTTGTCTAGGCAGGTCTGGTGAAAAGAGATGGGGATAAGATTCTTATGACTCAATAATGAGTAATTGTTATCATGACTAATTGCGACTATCACAACTGTAAAGGTAGAAGTTTTGCAACAAAAGGGGGGGAGTGGTTAATCTTACATTCCAGAGACAGAAGACCCTAGGACCATCAAGGGAGAATAGCACGAGTGGAATGTGGGACCCTATCCAGAGAAGCAGCAACACCAGAGATGGAGGCAGAGATGAGGACATGGAGAGAGGGAGCAGCTGAGGACTCTAGATTCATGGAAAGAGAGGGACAGAGTGATGGAGCCCAGGAGACAGGCTTGAAGAATATGCCCTTTGGTTGTTTAAATGATTATATATTCCTGAGTGTTTTTTGTTTACACCCCCCAACAAACAAACAAAAACAAAAACACTATCATTCAGTTTACAATAAAAACTTGGAAAAAAAAAAAAAAAGATTGCAATTGCAAGTGACCATCTAAGATACAAATATTGGTCTCTACTCATCTGTAACAAAAGAGAAAGAAGGAAATCAAAGACTCTTAGAAGAAAGTAGTCTACAGGACTAATACTCTTAAATAAGCCATGATCTCATCAATCTGAAGACTAGAAGAACTAGATGATACCTGGCTATCACTCTTGACCCCTTTTGAATAGGGACACAATAGATGGTCCCAGATAAAATGGTTGAAAAAAAAATGTAGAACAAAACTTAAATTCTTAAAAAAGGACTGGAAAACACTAAAACCCCTGAGACTATTGCCTGAACACATCCAGAGGTCACCTTTCAGTTTGGAACACAAAATAAACAATCTCAGCTGTGAGTACTCTGCTGACTTTACAAAGAAATTCACCTATATGAGACTAAAAGGACATTTACCCTAAAGCAAAGATGAGAAGCTACTGTGAGGGGAGTGTTGGGGAACAGGGAAGTTAGATGAATGCAAACAGAACAACCAGAATGGAAATAATTAGAATGTTGACAAATTGCAGAAAATGTAACCAGTGCCACCAAACAATACATGTGTTGCTGTTGCTAAATTCCTTGAACTCAGTTCTGACTCATAGAAACTCTCTATATGGTTTCTAGGAGTCTGGTGTAGCACTACAGGATAATACTCTGAACCACAAGGTCAGTTTGAACCATAAAGTCAGCAGTTCAAACTCCCCATCTGCTCTTTAGAAACCCTAGACAGAGTTGCTATGAGTAGGAACCAACTCCATGACACTTAACAACATAGGGTTTCTAAGGAGCAGTAAGATTTGAACCGCTGATCTTGCAGTTAGCAGTCTAGTGCTTATCCTACAGTATCACACCAGGACTTCAAATTACATACATTAAGAATTTTTTTTAAAGGAAGGATTGTATACAATTTTACCAAAACCAAAATAGATATATAATAATGAAGAAATACTAATGGGTCTTATTACAGATATATATGTCTATAAAGAATATTAGTAATACTTTAGTACATCTTTTCCTTCATGCTTAATGTCTAAAAGGCAATAAATGGTAGTGTTAAAGTAAGGATGAGCATTGAAAGGCAGGAATAGAGAAAGAAATTATCTTCCTCATTTTGTATTAAACATTTTATTAAACATTCCACTATTTATCAATTTTCATAGTAAAAGGATTAATGTATCAAAGTCTATACATGTGTATATGTTTTCTTAAAAAGTTTAATATATGGAGATTCCATTTTGACCTACCATAAACCAGTAAATCAATGAAATTTATGAAAGTCACTCACAGCTAAAATGGGAAATAATTTATAATCCGAAACAAGACATTTTTGGTAGAGGAGCTATTTATAAAAGTACCAGAAAACAGATAAAAACCAAGAATATGGTGAACAAACTGGGACATATGGTCAACCTAGCCATAATTATTATGTCGCTGGGAAATTTCATTCCTAGCTGGAAGGGGAGGAATTTGAAGGAGAGTAGGTTCTTTATTATGACAGCAGGCAAGGAAGATTATTATCTCATTTAAATGGCAACTTTAAAAAGTATGTGTTATCCTAACTGATCATTTGTCTACTTATTTGTTAGTAATATATTTATTCCCTATAAATATTTACTGATGGCATATTACATATTAGGCTATCTTTCCAGAAATTGAAGATACAGAAATGGAAATGCATTTCCTGTCCTTGAAGAATTATCAGCCTAGCAAGAAAAATAACGTTTGTGTCAAGGGAATCTGGAATTCTAGGTACATTTTCTTGTAGCACACATTATGCAACCCTTATTAGTCAAAATAAGAGAATTCCAATAAAATATTTGAAAACCATTGTGGTGCAACGTTTTTTTGTTTTGTTTTGTTTTGTTTATGGGACCTTTGTGACCCTGAGTTTGTAATTGTCCCAAAATGATTGACCTGGCCACAATCTGCTAAAGGAATGCCTGGTTTGATATGTGCATAAGTTGTTTGAAATGACTGGTCAGTTTATGATACATCTTCACACGGATTGACTATGGAGCCCCATAAAGTATTTGACCTTTGCCAGGATTGGCTAAATGTCCCCCCACCCCCACCCTCAGTGACTAATACAAACCCAGGAACCCTGAGGTTCAGATTAGTTTTTTTGATCAAAGATTGCTAGGAGGATAGTACATTTTTTGTGCACAGGGTCTAGCACTGAAAACCTAGAAGAGCTGGAATACAGGTTAAGGGCTGTAGCCCTGAGCTGCTAACACTAACTGAACTGGGAGCACTGTAGACTGAGTGAAACAGTGGCAGAAGCAACAGAAATCAGGAGATGGCAGCTATGGGCAGAGTCAGGATACAAAGGAATCTGGAATTCTAGGTACAGGAGAATAAGTAGATGTCATCTATGAGCAGAGTCCAGATACAGAGAAGATGGTAACATGGAGCCAGTTGCAACATGGAGTGGAGCTAAGCAACCCAACCAAGCAGGGTTCCACATGTTGTTGTTATTAAGTGGTGTCAAGGTGATTCCGATTCATAGCTACCCTGTATAGGGCTTCCAAGGAACAGCTAGAGAGCTTGAACCACCGACCTTTCAAATGACTTTGCAGTCTGGCACATTAACCCAGTGTCACACCAGGATTCCGGGTTTTTCATAAAGAGGAAATAATCAGAATCTATATAGGTGGATTCCTGAGCAGAGCAAATAACAGCATGTATTCAAATTTGTGCTGAGAGCTGCTACCTGGATTACCATGTGAAGGTTTTCAGAAGTGTGAGCACACATTGTACAGATTATTGTTGTTAGATGTCATTGAATTGGTTTTAACTCACAGAAACACTATGTACAATAAAACAAAGAACTGCCTGGTCCTTTATCATCCTCACAATTGTTCTGTTTCCATTCAATGCTGCTGCCACAGTATCAATATATCTCATTGGGCATTTTCCTCTTTTCACCAATCCTCCACTTTACCAAGCATGATGTTGATCTCCTGGGACTGGTCCTTCCTGACAGTATGTCTGAAATATGAGATATAAAGTTATGCCATTTTACAGGAGATACTCATAAATATATTGAGTGTAAACCTGTTGTGATGACAGCCTAAACCTCATAATGGCACATGGTTGTCTTGTAGTTGCTGGTTGAGAGCTGAACCAGTAAGCACAGTGACGTAATGTCAGTCAATGAAAGTCATGGAGAGAGACAGAAAGAGAAAAAGGAAAGCGGTCATGTGGCATCTGACCTAACAGCACAGCTACTTACAGAGAGAGACACATACACCTGTTGATATCTGGTTTATGGCATGGCTTCCCAGGAACACAAATATAGACTGTCAAGTTTGTCCTACTGTGGTGGCTTATATGTTGCTGTGATCCTGGAAACTATGCTACCACTATTTGAAATATCAGCAAGGTCATTGGCTATAAACACACGTTAAACATCAGAACATGGGTTGTACAAAGTATGATTCTAAGAAAACTCAAAACTGTCAAATATGTAATGGAACACATAAAAATCCATACCATAAGCATTAGTGAACTGAAATGGACTGATATTGGATAGTTTGAGTAAGACAATTATATGGTTTACTATGCCAGAAACATTAAATTGAAGTGGAATGCTGTCACATTCATCTCCACATAGAACATTTAAAAATATATCAGAAAGTACAAAACTGTCCATGATAAGATAATATTCACATGCTTACAAGGAAGAACCATTAATACAACTAGTATTTAAATTTATATATCAACCACTAAAACCAGTGATGATGAAATTGAAGAATTCAATAAAATTCTTCATTCTGAAACTGATCAAACATGCAAACAAGATGCATTGGTAATTATTGGTGATTGGAATGTAAAAGTTGGAAACAAAGATAAAGGACCAATAGTTGCAAAATATGGTCTTGGTGAAAGGAATGATGTAGGAGATTGCATGAAAAATTTTTCAAAACTTATTCATTGCAAATACCTTTAAAAAAAAATCATAAAGAGTGACTATCCATATGGACATCAGTAGCTGGAATAGATAGGAATCGAATTGAGTATACCATACCTGAATTTAGAGACCATCTCAAGAAGAGATTTGACAGTGATGACTTGAATAGTTGTGGATGACATCAAAAACATTATACAGGAAGAAAGCATATGGTCAATAGAATGACTGGAAAGAAAGGAAAAACCAAAATGAATGTTACAAGAGACTCTGAAACTTGCACTTGCTCATAGGCAAGTTAAAGGAAGTTGAAAAAATGAGGATGTCAAAGAGCTGAACAGAAAATTTCAAATATCAACTCCAGAAAACAAAGTCAAGTATTAAAATGAAATGTGCAGAGAGATCTTGAGATAGAAAACCAAAAGGGAAGAACACACTCAGTATTTCTCAAGCTGAATGAACTGAAGAAAACAAAAAAAAAATCAAGCCCAACTTGCAATAATGAAGTATTCTATGGGAATAATATTGAATTATGCAGAAAGAATCAAAGTAAGATGAAAGAAGTACAGAGTCACTATACCAAAAATAAATGGATGGTATTCAATCATTTAAAAAAAGAGAATAGGATCAAGAACCAATGATGCTTAAGGAAGAAATCCAAGCTTCAGTGAAGGAATTGGTAAAAAAACAAAGTCCAGGAATTGATGGAATACAAATTGAAATATTTAAACAAACTGATGCAGCCCTGGGGACACTCACTCTACTATGCCAAGAAATTTGAAGACCAGAGACCTAACCAAGAGATTCGAAGAGATCCATATTTGCGTCTATTCCAAAAAATGGTGACCCAGCAGAATACTGAAATTATCTAACAATATCATCAATACCACAGGCAAGTAAAATGTTATTGATCATTCAAAAATAGTTGCAATTATACATTGACAGGGAACTGCCAGACATCTCAAGTCAGATTCAGAGGAGGACATGACATCAGATGGATCTTGACTAAAAGCAGAAAGTACTGGGGAAATGTTTACTTGGACTTCATTGAATA
>NW_006408630.1:7177560-7179021 GCF_000296735.1 Chrysochloris asiatica
ATGGATCTTGTTTCATTCTTCTGCAAATGGATTTCCGGTTTCGCCAGCATCATCTGACAAACAGACTATATCTTCCCCATTTAATGTGTTGTGACCCTTTTTCAAAGCTCTCCTGACTGTATGTGGGAGGATTTACTTCTGAGTTTTCCATTATGCTCCCCTGATCTAGATCTTCTTCGTTGTACCAATACCAGGCTCTTTTGATCACTGTGGCTGTATAGTGAAATTTTAGACCAGGAAGTCAGAGGCCTCCAACTTTGCTCCTTTTAAGCAGTGCTTTGCTTATCTGAGATTTCTTTCCTTTCCATATAACATTAGTGATCAATTTTTTCAATTTCTTTAAAGAGTAATGTTGGAATCTGAATTGGGATTGCATTATATCTATAGATTGCTTAGGTTATTTTTTACATTTTCATTATGACACATCTTCCTATTCATGAGCATTCTTCTATTTTTGTAAGTCTCTTTTGGTTTCATGTAATAGTGTTCTGTAGCTTTCTTTTTATAGGTTTTTTTGTTATTGTTGTTTCTCTTTTGGCATCTTTGAGGTAGCTGTTGTAAATAATATTGTTTTCCTAACTTTCTTTGCAGAGATGTCTTTATTAGTGTATGGGATTCCAACTGATTTATATATATTGGTCTTGTACCCACCATTTTGGTGAATCTATTAGTGAATTCTAATGATTTTTTATTGAGTCTTTGAGATTTTCCACTTATAGGATCATTTCCTCTGCAAATACAGTTTGACTTCTCATTTGCCAATATGGATGCCTTTAATTTCCCTTTCTGGCAAAGACTTACAATACAATATTGAATAGGAGTGGTGATAACCCACTTCCTTGTCTAGTTCCATTTAAAATAGGAATGCTTTCAGTTTCTCTCCATTGAGAGTATTGTCGGCTGTTGGATTTGTACATATGCTCTTAATTATGCTGAGGAATTTGCCCTTCAATTCCTACTATCTTGGATGTTTTTGTGAAAATGGATGTTGGATTTTGTCAAACACATTTTCTGCATCAGTTGATATGATTTTGTGGTTCTTTTCCTTTGTTTTAATTATTTGGCAGATTATATTGATTGTTTTTCTAATATCAAACCATCCTTGCATCCTTGGAATGAATCCCACTTGGTCATATATTGTTGATTTCTTATTATATGTTGTTGAATTCTATTGGACAGGTTTTTGTTGAGAATTTTTGCATCTATGTTCATAAAGTATATTGGTCTATAGTTTTCTGTTTTAGTGATGTCTTTACTTAATTTTTGTACAAGGGTTATGCTTGCCTCATAAAATATATTCAGTATGTTTCCATTCTTTTCTATGTTCTGAAATAGATTGAATAAATTAGTGTCAGCTTTCCTGTCAATGTTTGGTAGAATTCCCCAGTAAAGGCATCTGGACTTAGACATTTTTTGTTGTTGTTGGGAGTTTTTAAATTATCTGATCATTTTCTTTTTTTT
>NW_006408630.1:7180171-7183626 GCF_000296735.1 Chrysochloris asiatica
TCTGCTCAATTTTGATTGCCATTAACTAGATATATTTTTTCTACCTTTTAAGATATAATCTATTTTTGTCTTAGTGTATAAGCTGTGTCTATTGTAGACAGCACATTGAAGAATCCTGTTTTCTTATCCATTCTGCTACTTTGTGTGTCTTAATTGATTAATTCTATCTATTGGCATTTAGTGTAGTTATCAATTGTTGTGAATTTATTGCAGTCATTTTTCTGTGTGATTTTTGTGGTGCTGGTGTTTTGTTTGTTCCACATATTTTTCTGTGTTGAGTTCATTTTGTTTGTGCATTTTCTTGTCAATTCCTTCACTGCTTTTGTTTTAATATTTTTAAAAGTTGCATGATTTTCCCTTTTCTTAATTTGATGTGAAGCTATATTAATTTTCTTTGACGTTACCTTGTAATTTACTAGTGTCTTCCTCAGGTTTAAACAATCTATTTTATCTTGAAATCTAGTTGACTTTATGCCATTTGGAATTCTGTAACTATAACTTTTATTCTTTTTGCTTTATAGATGTCTTAATTATAAATTGATATCTCTTATTCCCAATAAGTTTGATTTACTTTGGATATTCTATGTCTGGATTGAATTCTGAGTCATGTTGTCATGTATACCAAAATCCAGTTGTTGTCTGCTCTTGTTAGGTCTCAGTCCAAAATTTCACTGCCATATTTGAGGGACAGTTTTGCTGGGTATATAATTCTTGGTTAGCATTTTTTTTTTTCTTTCTTTCAGAGTTTTGTATCTGTCTCCCCATTACCTTCTTTCCTGCGTGATTTCTGCCTAGAAACAGAGCTCAATTCAGTTGGTTCTGTTTTGTAGATAAGTTCTCATTTTTCCTGAGCTGCTTTCAGGATTATTTCCTTGTTTTGATTTTGGAGAATTTGATTATGATATGTCTTGGTGATTTTCTTTTGGAGTCTATCCTGTTTTAGAGAAAAAAAAAAAAAAAAAAAAAAAAAAAAAAAAAAAAAAAAAAAAAAAAAAAAGTAAGGCAAGTGCCAGCCTTGGGGTCTCCTGCCAGTCAAGGATCTCATATCATGTGTAGGTAAGGGATGAGATGATACACTGAACCATAGATGGAGTTCCTCTATGGCTAGGTGTTTCTGTTCAGGGCACCCATTCCAGAAGTAGTTTGAGTAGACCTCAAAGCAGCTGAGGAATCAGGGTATTTTCATCCCGAAGGGAAGCCTAAGATGAGAGGTCCCTCTACTCCAAGGCAGTTCTGGAATAAGCCACACATAATTCCAAGGCTGATGATGATAGCTCCCCACACATTGACAGCCCAGAAAGTAGTAGCACATGGTGGGTGCCTGCACCTCTAATCACTAGGATTGTTGTTGTTGTTAGGTGCCCTCGAGTTGGTACCAACCCATAATGACCTTATGCATAGCAGAACGAAACACTGCCCTATCCTGGACCAACCTCATTATTGTTGCCACACTTCGTTCCATCAATGCTGCCACTTGGCAAATCCATCTCACTGGGGGCCATTCTCTTTTTCTCTGACTAAGTATGGTGAAAGAATACAGCCTTTTTGCACACCTTTCTTAATTTTAAAGCATTCAGTGTTCCCATGTTCTCTTCGAACAACTGCTTCTTGGTCCATGTACAGATTTCTCGAGTACAATTAAGTGTTCTGGAATACTCATCCTTTGCAATGTTGTTCATAGTTTGTCATGATCCACGAAATCAAAAGCACAGGTAAACATCTTTCTGATATTGTCTGCTTTCAGCCAAGATCCATTGGATATCACCAATGATATCCCTCGTTCTACGGCCACTTCTGAATCAGGCTTGAACCTCTGGAAGTTCTCTGTCAATGTATGATTGTAGTCATTTCTGTATTACCTTTAGCAAAACTTAACTTGCATGAGATATCAGAGATTGTCCAATGATTTCTACATTCTCTTGGGCCACCTCTCTTTGGAATGGGCACAAATATTGATCTCTTCGAATCAGTCAGTCAGATAGTTGTCTTCCAAATTTCTTGGCAGAGATGAGTGAGTGCCTTCTGTGGCACCTGACTTTCTTGAATGATTTCAATTTGTATTCCATCAATTCCTGGTGCCTTGTTCTTTGTCAATTCCTTCAATGCACCTTGGACTTCTTCCTTCAGTATCATTGGCTCTTGATCATATGCTACCTCTTGAAACATTGAACATTATCCATTTCCTTTTGGTACAGTGATTGTGAATTCCTTCCATCTTCTCTTGATGCTTTCTGCATCATTCAATAATTTTCCCAGAGAATCTTTCAATAACGAAAGTCGAAGTTTGAATTTTTTCTTCAGTTCCCCCAGCTTGAGAAATGTTGAGTGTGTTCTTCCTTTATGGCTTTCTGATTCCAGATCTTTGCACATTCTATTGTAATATTTGGCTTTATCTTCTCAAGCTGACCTTTGAAATTTTCCGTTCAGCTCTTGGAACTTCTCATTTCTTCCATTTGTTTTAGCATCTCTACACTGGACAGCAAGTTTCAATGTCTCTTCTGACACCCATTTTGACCATTTCCTTCTTTCTTGTCTTCTCAATTTCTTTTTGGTTTCTTCATGTATGATGTTCTTGATGTCATTTCACAACTCTTCTGGTCTTTGGTCTTTAGTGTTTAATGTATCAAATGTGTTCTTCAGATGATCTTTATATTCAGGTGGGATATATTCAAGGTCATATTTTGGCTCTAGTGCACTTGTTTTCATCTTCTTCAGCTTCAGTTTGAATTTGCATATGAGTAATTGATGGTCTGTTCCACAGTCTGCCCCTGGTCTTGTTTACAATGGTTATATGGAGCTTTTCCATCTTCTCTTTCCGCAGATGTAGTCAATTTGATTTCTATGTATTCCATCTGGTGAGGTCCATGTGTATAATTCTCTTATGCTGTCTAAAGAAGGAATTTGAATGAACAAGTCATTGATTTTGTAGAATTCTATCATGTGTTCTGCAGTATCATTTCTATCACCAAGACCATATTTTCAAACTACTGATCCTTTCTCTTTGCTACCAACCTTTGCTATCCAATCACCAGCAATGATCAATACATCCTGGTTGCATGTTTTATCTATTTCAGATTGAAGAAGTTGGTAGAATTCTTCTATTTCATTCTCACTGGCTTTAGATGTGTAATTTGTATAATAGTGGTATTAACTGGGCTTCCCTGTAAGTGGATAGATATTATCCTATCACAGACAGCATTGTATATCATGACTACTCTGGATATGTTCTTTTTGACAATGAATGCAACACCATTCCTCTTCCATTTGTCATTTCAAGCTTATTAAACCATGTGGTCATCAGATTCAATATGGTTAATATCAGTCCATTTCAGCTAATGCCTAGGATATTGATATTTATGCATTCCATTTCATTTTTGACAACTTCCAATTTTCCCAGATTCATACTTCGTACATTCCATGCTCAGATTTTCAATGGATGTTTACAGCTGTTTCTC
>NW_006408630.1:7184071-7186856 GCF_000296735.1 Chrysochloris asiatica
GTGAGCTTGAACTTTCAACCTGGTGAGTGGTGGTCCCTAAAATAGCACCTAACAAAACAACAAAGAGAGTTAAGCACCTGTACATCTTGATAAAGAAATACAGCATTAATTAAATCTTTGACCTGGAACACAACGATGTCAAAACGAAACTTTCAAGACATGCAATTTTTTCTATATTTTGGTTTTGTAGACTTAATGTTTGTTTTTGTTACAGTCAACAATTTAAGTTCTAATTAATTATATGTCTATAAATTGGCTTTGAGACATAAATATGTCATACAAAAATAGTTTTAATTGGAAATAAAGCATACTAATATTTCAAATCTCTGTAAAATTGACTTGAGGCATAAATAAGTCATACAATTCACTTAAATAGCAATGTAACATAGTAATCCAGGTTAAACATGATGACACCTAACGTTTCCTGTAGAATTAAGGTAGAGAAATTACATAAATACTCATTATTTCTGCTCACTTGCTGAGGCAAGTTAGCATCCAAAGATAATAGCATTCTCTCTAAACACTGATAGTCTGCTGAGAAAATGCTTGTCAAAATCAACATTAAATACTAGCTATGGGGATCTCCTTCTATTTCAAGAAGTTTTCATGTCTTCCTCCCGAGATCACTACTTAAAGGTGAAAGCTTGCAGTCTAAAGTTTCTGACTCTATTAATTATACTAGAATTATAATTATGAATTATGAATGTCTAAATGAATGTCAGTAGGTCTTACCTGTGTACCTTGCAATAAACTGGAAGAGTTTACATATCACAAACCTGTGAATTTCTTTATTTATTCTTAAAAAAAAAATGCTCTGACAAGTATTAGCTTCTAGAACCTCATTATTAGCTTAAAAGATTTTTAATGCTTATTTTTTCATTTTGAAAAAGAAGTTAATTATGTTACTGTTGTTGACTTACCTTCAAACTTACAACAAAATAAAACAAAATGTTCCAATGGAAAATATAATGCTACAGTTACATTTAAATTTAAATTTATTAAAATTTAAAAAAAAATTATTATTCAGTCACACTAAACACATGCCAAGTGCTTAATGGCTACATGAATCTAGTAACTACATTTTTGGGTCCTGGTATGGCATTGTGGGTTATTCTTGAACAGCACACATATATGAACAGCACTGTAGAATATTATACTGGACAATGCTGTTTTAGTGTATAAGAAATATACAAAGTCTGCATTATAATATAGGTTTTCATGAAAGTCCTGGAAATCAAAAGGCATGATATTTCAGTGGAAAAATATACTATACCTCACATACAACTTGTCCATGAATTGAGGATTGCCTTGATTATATTTTTTTAAAGTACTGATTAGTGAAATTGCTGATTATAACAAAAACAAACACTAAGTCTACAAAACAAAACCAGGATATAGAAAAATACATGTCTTGAATTTTTTTTTTAATTTAAGAATACAAGAACATTTTCTCATTACATGCTTGTAATATTCTTTGAAACACTATTATCAGATATGTTAACCTATTATTGTTAGATGACACTAAATCAGTTCCAACTCATGGCAACCATATGTACAATAGAACAAAATGCTGCCTGGGTGTGCCTCATTCTCACAATTGTTTTTGAGTCAATTATTACAGACATTGTGTCAATCTATCTCATCCTCTTTTTTTGTGACCTTCTATTTTACCTAGTATGCTGTCCTTTCCAGGGACTGTTCCGTCTGATAACATGTCCAAATTACATGTTTCATTCTGTTATGCACAGGATCATTATAAACCAGTAACTGACTCAATGGCACCTAATAACAACAACAACAAATTACATGAGAAAATGTCTCAGCATATGATATTATAAGGAATTTTCTGGCTGTACTTATTTCAAGACAGATGTATTTCTTCTTCTGGTTGTTGTTGTTGTTAAGTCCCATCAAGTCGATTCTGACACATAGATCCCTGTATGGAGTCTCCAAAGAGCAGCTGGTGGATTTGAACCACTAACCTTCTGGTTATCAGTCCAATGTTTATCCTACCATGTATCCCACCCCTCCAACCAGGACTTCTGCTCTTTTATAGTCCATGGTATATTCAGTATTTTTCTGCAAATATGTAATTCATTTTATAACTCTCTTTTGGTTTCTTTTATTAGTGTTTTGTAGTTTTCTTTCTGTAAGTCTTTGTTTTACTGGTTAAATTTATTTTTAAATATTTCATCATTCAGGTGACAATTGTAAATGGTATTGTTTTCCTAATTTTCTCTTCATAGCTATCTTTATTAGTATAGAGGAATCCAACTGACTTTTGCATATTGATCTTATGTGCTGCCACTTTGCTGAATCTTCCAATGAGTTCCAATAATTTTTTTTGATGAATCTCTGGAATTTTCTATGTATAGAATCATGTCATCTGCAAATAGAGTTTGACTGCTTCTTTGCCAATTTGTTGTTGTTGTAGAGTGCCATGAAGTTGATTCTGACCCTTAGCGACCCTACTATAGGGTTTCTGAGGATATGTTATAAATTTGAACTCCTGACCTTGCAGTTCAAATTGACCTTGTGATCCAGTACATTAACCCACAGTGTCATAACAGGACCCAATTTGTTGTTGTTGATAGGTGCCAACAAGCTGGTACTAACTCTTAGTCACCCTATGCACAACAGAACAAAACACAGCCTAGTCCTGGACCAACCTCACAATTGTTACCACACTTGAACCCATTGATGCTGCCACTTTGCCAATCTATCTTGCTGGGGATCTTCCTCTTTTTCTCTGATCCTCCACCTTATGTAACACGATATCTTTCTC
>NW_006408630.1:7188106-7189897 GCF_000296735.1 Chrysochloris asiatica
TTGAAATATTTCAATTTGTATCCCATCAATTTGTGGTACCTTGTTCTTTGTCAGTTCCTTCAATGCACCTTGGACTTCCTCCTTCAGTATCATTGACTCTTGATCATATGCTACCTCTTGAAATGGCTGCACATCTACCATTTCCTTTGGGTAGTGTAACTATGTATTTCTTCCATCTTCTTTAGATATTTTCTGCATCATTCAATAATTTTCCCAGAGAATCCTTCAATAATGAAAGTTGAGTCTCGATTTTTTTCTTCAGTTACCCCAGCTTGAGAAATGTTGAATGAGTTCTTCCTTTTTGTTTTTCTGATTCCAAATCTTTGTACATTTCCTTGTAATACTTAACTTTGTCTTCTCGAGATGACCTTAGAAATTTTCTGTTCAGCTCTAGAACCTCCTCATTTTATCAATTTGATTTAGCATCTCTATGCTGGAGAGCAAGTTTCAGTGTCTCTTCTGACATCCATTTTGATCTTTTCCTTGTCTCTTCACTTCTTAATGACTTTTGACTTTCTTCATGTATGATGTTTTTGTTGTCAATGCACAGCTCTTCTGATCTTCAGTCTTTAGTATTTAATGTATCAGATCTGTTCTTCAGATGATCTCTATATTCAGGTGGGATATATTCAAGGTCATATTTTGGCTCTCGTGGGCTTTTTTCCATTTTCTTCAGCTTCAATTAAATTTGCATATGAGCAATTGATGGTCGGTTGCACAATCTGCCCCTGGCCTTTTTTTGACTGATGGTATGGGGCTTTTCCATCATCTCTGACCATTGATGTAGGCAATTTGATTCCTGTGTTTTTTTATCTGGTTAGGTCTATGTGTACAATCATCTTTTATGCTATCTAAAGAAGATATTTGAAATGAACAGATGATTGATTTTGCAGAATTCTATCATGCAATCTCCAGAACCATTTCTATCACCAAGGCCATATTTTCCAACTACTGCTCCATCCTCTTTGTTTCCAACCTTTGCATTCCAATCACCAGTAATGATCAATATATCTTGATTGCATGTTTGATCAATTTCAGATGGAACAAGTCGGTAGAATTTTTGTATGTCATCCTCACTGGCTTTAGTGATTGGTGTGCAAATTGGAATAACAGTGGTATTAACTGGTTTTCCCTCTAGGTGCATAGATATTATCCTATCACAGACAGTGTTGTACCTCGTGACTGATCTAGAGATGTTCTTTTTGACAATGAATGCAACACCATTCCTCTTTAATTTGTCATTCCCTGCATAGTAAACCATGTGGTTGCCAGATTCAAAATGGCCAATAACCAGTTTATTTCAGGTTACTAATGCCTAAGATATCATTGTTTATGGGTTCCATTTCATTTTTGACAATTTCTAATTTTCCTAGATTCATACTTCATACATTCCATGTTTTGATTATTAATGTATGTTTACAGCTGTGTCTCCTAATTTTGAGTGTGCCCCATCAGCAAATGTAGATCCTGCGGTCTTACTCTCACAGGCTTTACTCCATTCACATCATCATGGTGAACTCTACTTTGAGAAGGCAGCTCTTCTCCAGTTGCATTTTGAGTGCCTTCCAAATATTTGGAAGTAGTTCAGCACTCCTTCTTCCTAGTGTGTCTTCTTTTGGAAGCTCATCTGAATCTTGTCCACCGTGGGTGACTCTGCTGGTATTTAAAATACTTGTAGCATAGCTTCCAGAATCACAGCAACTCACAAGCCACCACAGTATGACAAACTGACAGACCAGTGGTGGAAGACTCCAGTTTAGATGCCTTTAATTTCCCTTTCTTGTCTTATAG
>NW_006408630.1:7210401-7211335 GCF_000296735.1 Chrysochloris asiatica
TTCATATATTTTGTGCTATTTCTTCTCAGTTTATTCTTTGTTTTCATGTTTCATTCCTCTGACTGGATCTTCATTTTCATGGTAAGTTGTGAAGTATTAATTGTCTTTGGGGTTTCCCTATAGTCTATAAATTTTCCTCCCATTTAAGACAGTCTCTTATATCCTGTAATCTACCTGACCTCTTCACCACCTGGATTTCTGTTCCTATATTTTTCCCTTCTTTGACACTGTTAATATTTTGATCTTTGGTTGGCCTCACAGATGCTTTGAATTCATTACTGTAATTTTGTTCCATTCTGAACCCTGCTATAACTCGACTGAGTTCCAAGTGGTGTTGTCACAACTGTCAAACTTTGATTGTTGTCTGTTCTTGCTGGTTTGCATTTTAAAGAACTCCCTTGAAGATGTTTTTAAGTGCTGGATTGGCTTTGACAAAATCTCTTACCAAAATGTTTCAATTGCATTATCATATTTGATTGACAGTTTTGTTGGATAGATGATTCTTGGTTGGCAGTTTTTTTTATTTTAGGGTTTTAAATACATCTCCCCATTGCCTTCTTGCCTGCATGATTTCTGCTGAGAAGTCAGAGCATAATCTGATTAGCTTGCCTTTGTAGGTAACACTTCTATTTCCCCTGACTGCTTTTAGGATTCTCTCCTTGTCTTTGATTTTGAAAAACTTGGTTATGATATGTCTCAGTGATTTTTTGTGGTGTTTCTATCCTTTCTTGAGTTCATTAAGCATCTTGAATGTTTATCTTTTCATCCTTCAGATATTAGGGAAATTTTCTTCCAGTAGTTCATCAACTATCTTCTCTGTGGACTTCTCTGACCCTTCCTGTTCCAGGATGCAAATAATTCTTAAGTTGTTCCTCTCCATTTTATCCAGCATGAATCTTAGTCTGTTTTCAGATTTTTTTTATCCCTTTTTCTG
>NW_006408630.1:7212176-7233416 GCF_000296735.1 Chrysochloris asiatica
GATCCTCCCTTCTGTGCCGTGGGAAAATTGTGAGCTCAATGATGGATCCTTTTGGAGGTACATGTCTACTCATCTGAAGGTAGTCAGGCTGCACAGAAAGGGCATGAGAGGAAAGAGGAGGAAACGTGTAGAATCCCCAACTCCACTGTGTCAGTCTGGCTGCGGCCACACCCTCTTAATGCAGCCAGGGAGGGAGTGCTCCGCAGATAGATACCTGAGTCCTAATCAGTTCTGGAATCGCAGTATTTTCCTTTATACAGTGGTTTTTCCACTGGTGGGTGAGGGAAACTGATACCCTGCACCTTGTACTAGATCCAGAGCTCTGGAGCAGCTCTGTAAAAGTAACGTCTCTGGATTTTTGACACCTCCCCCACAGAGCTCGTCCTACCTGACTCTGCTTGTCCTGCCTACAAAACCATGTGTCACTTCATTTTGTGAAGAAAGCAAAGGACATATTACATTAGGCAAATTTGTTAAACAAGACCTCTTTATGTGCTCAAGGGCAAAGATGGCAGTTTGAGAACTAAGGTGTATCTGAGACAAACATGATCTTTTCAATAAGCTCATATGCATGTGAAAGCAGTACAGTGAATAAGGAATACCAAAGAAGAATTAATGCATTTGTATGCATTTGTGGTATGGTATTGGAGAAGAATACTAATAGTTCCATGGACTGTCAGAAGAGCAAACAAATCTGTGTTGGATGAAATACAACCAGAGTGCTCCTTAGAACCACTGTAGCCAGATTTCATTTCTCATATTTTGAACATAGTTTAAGAAGGGACCAGTCCCTGGAGAAAGACATAATTCTTGGTAAAATGGAGGGACAGCCAAAAAGGAGACTCCCAAAGAGATACATTGGCATAGTGACAGCACAAATGTGTTCACAAAAACAATTGTGAGGTTGACACACAGAAATAGACGTAGTTTTGTTCTGTTGTACAAAGGATCACTATGGGTTGGAAGGGCACCTAACAACAATAATGTGTGTATGCATGTATACACATACACATGAGGTAGAGTCAAAAATTATCTGCAACCTGACTGTAGAATTTATTTTTATCAACTTTTAAGAAAAAGCAAATACATCATTTTTAAACATATTCTCCTTGCTTTTCAATACACTTTGCCCGTCTAAGCTTTCATATTCCCTTATTTTAAAATGTTTTAGGCTGATCTGTGAACCATGAATGCATTGCTGTCTTCATTTCTTCCTCAGAGGTGAAACTTCTTCCTTGAAGGGATACTTTCAGGGATCCAAACAGGTGAAAGTCCAATTGAGCAAGATCAGGACTATATGGAAAATGCTTTAACACCTCAAAAGGAAGGTTTTGCAGTGACAAGAGTGTGGGCAGAGGTTTTAGATGTGCATTGTCATGGAAGATCACAATGCCCTTGGATAGCATTTCTCTGTGTTCACTCCAAAACTTAGGCCCCAACTCTTCAACAAGTATCTCACTATAACAAGCACTGTTGACACTGAACGTTTTTCCTAATAGTGTCCCTATACTGGCCCTTGAGAATCCCAGAAAACTGTAATCATTACTTTTCTAGCTGGTGGTTAATTTGAACTTTTTCATGGTCAGCTATTTAGGTTGTTTCTATTGCATAGTCTGCCATTTACTCTCAGAGTTGTAGTGTGACTCCATGTCTAGTCACCAGTGATGATTTTTTTAAAGAAATTTTTACCTTCCTGTGAGTATTGCTCCAAATTTTGATGACAGATATCTAAACACTTCTGATTATGCTCTTCTGTGAGTGTCTCAGTATACACACACACACACACACACACACACACACACACACTTTTAAAAACCCAAGTCTGTCATGAATTATTTCATAGCCAAAGCCATGGCTGATTTTCCACATAATCCACTGTCACTCATCTATTCGACAGAATCATTTCACGTGCCTGTTCATTGTTATCAGCTTTGGAGGTGTATGGGTGTTTTAATATAACCAGAGTGCAGATAATTTTTTAGTCACCTGTGTGTGTGTGTGTGTGTGTGTGTGTATTGGCAGCATTGTGACTCTATAGGATAAGTACGCAACTGCTAACCATAAAGTCAATGATTCAAACCCACCAGTAGTGCTCCCAGAAAGATTTATAACCTTGGTAATGCTATACATGGTGTGGATATGAATGAGAACCTATTATTGTTGTTAAGTGTTAATTATTTCCAACTCATAATGACCATGTACAGGATTTCTGAGACTGAAAATCTTTGCTGGAGCAGAAAATCTCATTTTTCTCTCACAGAGCAGCTGATAGGCTGGAATCGCTGACTTTGTGATACATAGTCCAGTGCTTATCCTACAGAACCACTACAGTCTATGTTGTTGTTATTCTTAATTGCAGTAGTGTCAGCTCCAACTCATAGCTACTCTATACAGAGATTCTGAGGAGCACCTGGTAGGTTGAACCACTGAAATTATATTGAGTAGTTCAGTGCTTATCTTACAGCACACACGAGGAATATATACAGATATATGTAGGGGTGGTGGTGTGCCATGGAGTCAGTTCCAATTCATAACATGTATGTATATATTTACAACAATAGTATAAAATACACTATTTTGCACATTAATGATATACGTCTGTCAGTAATAAATACTGAGGTGAAAGGCAAGTTATGCTAGCTGTGATAGTTAAGGTTTTATGTCAAATTTACTTGCCCATGATTCTCAGTGGCTTGGCAGTTATGCAATTATGTGATTTGGCAGTTATGTAATGATGTCAGCATTCTCCATTTTATAATCTCATGTGGTTATCCTCCATGTCTTATAATGCTGATTTCAGCAAAATGACCTGGTTTGGGAAACTTAACTATGTTGATTAGTGAAGGGTGGGTGTATAGAAAATAAGACATTTGCATTTCAACGTTTCTTACATGTAATATTCAGTGGCACTAATTACATGCATCCTATTGCATAACCAACAACACTATCCTTCTCCAAATTACTTCACCACTCTTAACAAAACTCAGTGCATCCTAAGCAATGACTCCTGCTTTCCTCCTCACTCTTAACCTTAGTAGCTACTAACAAATTTTGGTCTTTATACATTTGTTTATTCTAAATATTTCATATAAGTGGAATCATACAGTTTACTTTTGTTAAATTTTATGACAGGTTTATTTCACTGAGCATAATGTTTTTAAGGTTCATCCATGTTGAGCTTTTATCAGAACCTAATTTCTCTTTTGACATAATAATATTACATTGAAAGTAAATACCAATTTTGTTTATCCATTCATTATGTTGATATCCTTTTTTTGCTACTATTAATAGTGCTGCAGTGAACATTGCTGTACAAGTATTTGTATTTCTGCTTGCAATTCTTTTGAGTATACGTGGGCTGTACACTGAAAAGAATATGCTCAGGAGCCAAAGTGCTGAGACATATGGAAAAATTCTATATTTAACATTCTGAGGAATTTACAGATTGCTTTCCATATGAGCTGTACCATTTCACAATCCCACCATGCATGGTTTCGTTTTCTATTTATTCACATTTTATTTTTTTGTTATTGTTTTCTTAAAATTAGTTTTTGTTTTAAATCATACTTGTTTTGTTGTTGTTTTTATCACAACCATCTTACTGAGTATATAGTGATATCCTTTTGTGGTTTTGACTTGCATTTCTTTAGATACTATTAATTATAATTATCCTAATGATAAAATCATTTGATGAGTGTTTACTATGGACATTAACATTATATTGATTATAAGCAACATCTCATTTCAATACTTCTAGTTTCATTTGAAATTGGGATGATTATTTACATTTTACAAATAAGAAAACAAAAGCTGAAAAAGCTGTGTAAAAAAAAAAACACCAAGAAAGCAAAGCTAATAGGTATTAGAGATGGGAATCCAGCTCATATTTACCAAACTGTAGACAACTCTTGGTTCTAAAGGCAGCATGGGTTGCTATTAACATTTATGTTTAAAACTGTATTAATAAAAAAATAATATCTATAATGTCTGGATAATAGTAGAAACTCAACTATTTATCAAATAAATAAATTTATGAATGCATGAAAATCATAGAATAAAACTTCACCTCTAGTATAATCATTTATTTTCATTTTATTTTATATGCATTTTGGGAAGAATGGGGGGATAAATAAAGAACCAATCATTTTTCAAATTGTTTTTAAATTAATTACAAAATATATTTTTGAAAATGCAAACAAAGTATCATGTGTCTGCCATAATATCTACATATGAGAAAATGTTTAATATCTAATATGTATGTATTAAAATACTAATCCCTATACCTGTGAATATAGTCCCATTTGAAAATAGAGTTTTATTTGTTATGTTATTGAAGTAATACAAATGTAAGGTATATGTAAAACAAGTATTTTTGAAATATAAAAAGGACTCATTATGCACAGAGGGGTAAGCATAGATGGAGAAGAAAGATGTTAAGTCAATGAAGATCTCCAAGGAACAGAGGAACACAAGCTGAAAAGAGGCAAGGACCTTCTCATAGAACTAATTCAAACATCTAGCATCCTAAACTGTGACACAATATATTTGTTGTGTCACCCACCTGTGATATCTCTTTTACAGAAAGACTGAGAAACTAAGAAAATGAGAACTACAATTATAAAATGTTTTAGGATTTCAACATTGACATGAGTTTTAACTTTGATTTTGGATTACCTAGACTAGCGTGGTGGTTACGAATCGGGCTGCGGACCTTAAGGTCAGTGGTTCGAAACTACCAGCTGCTCTGCGGGAGCAAAGATGAGGCTTTCTACTCCCGTAAAGATTTACACCCTCGGAAACCCTGTACATGGGTCGGAACCGACTGGACGGCACTTAACAACAACAACAACAAAGACTACCATTTACTCCCTTAATTTAGGTTGATTGAAAATGGTTTGGGAGACTATTTTAACAAAAAACATCAGCCAAATTCATTGTAGTATATGTGTTCTTCAGATGTTTATTTTACTATCAAACTCTATAGTTTTCTAAATGAGGCAGCTCAAAGCCAAAACACTGTCAAATCTTATTTCATTCCATAGGGATAAGCTTGAAAAACCGCATAGACTTAGAAAAGAATGAATACAGCAGGATCAGATAGATTTATGTGTTCCAATTGTGTTATAATTGATTTTTTTTTTTTTTAAGGTTTTTGGGTGTTTCTTATTTAATCTTTTTTACATCAGTATTTCTTTCTCTAAGGTTTTTGCTTTTTCTAAGATTAGACTTTTGAGGGAATTACATTCAAAATTCAATTTTGAATGCCATTTGATAGAGTAGTATGCTCAAAAGCATTATTTAAAACAGAATTAATTAAACATAAAAATATTTTAATATAAAATATGATTAATTTGAGTCTCCAAAGGTTTTGAAGTTTTCTATGTAAAATACTCAAAATTATGGTAATCTAGTGCCAGTGTTTTTAGAACTATAAGTCTATATCTAGACAATTTGCCTTATGTACTTTCAACATATTATCAGGAGGGCCCAGTCACTGAATAATGACATGATGATTGGGTAAGTGGAGAGTGAAGGAAAAAGAATAAGGGCCTAAATGAGATGGATTGACATAGTAGCTTCAACAGTGAGCTCAAACATTACAATTGTGAGAATGATACAGTGTCTCATTCTGTTGTATAAAGGATCGCTATGAGTCAGAAATGGCTTGACTACACATAACAACAACAA
Organism: Chrysochloris asiatica; assembly: GCF_000296735.1. Lineage (NCBI taxonomy): Eukaryota > Metazoa > Chordata > Mammalia > Afrosoricida > Chrysochloridae > Chrysochloris > Chrysochloris asiatica. Next base: position 7,217,865 of record NW_006408630.1, read on the forward strand.
CAACATTAACATCAAGACAAAAATCAGACCAGTCTCAATTCAAGAAATCCAGAGTTTAAGAGCTTCTGAAAATTGTAAAATTCCTCCCTACAAACCCATGTAATATTTACCCTGTCAAAAAACAGCCTATCACACACACACAAACACACACACAGAGACAAGGAAATTGACAATTTAATTTGCCTCCACTAAATCTGCTCTAAAATTCATGTAAAATACAATACAACCATTTTTTGGTTAGTTTGTTTAGCTGACTTGGCCGTTGTCAAGTATCACAGCTGGGTAACATGACTCTTATATTAGGCTATCTTTGGAAAACTAAATTCACTCTTAAAGCTATACTGTGTGTATTGCTCTTGTTGCTGTTGTTAGCTGACATCCATTGGTTCCCACTCACAGTGACCCTATGTACAACAGAAGGAAACATTGCCTGGTCCTTAACCATATTCACAATTGTGGCTAAGTTTGAAGCATTGTAAAAAAAATATCCTATAGGCAAATTGTTCAATGAATAAAATGTAACAGTTATATAATATTAGAGACATAAGCCTTTGTGATGTTTACAACATCATCCTTTTCTGATTACCCTTGAAATGGTGTTTATAGACAACAGTGATAAAAATTTATTAAAAACTCAAGGCATTCTCACATATTTCTACAGATTTTTTTCTTTATTTTATGGAAATATGAGTCTCTTCCAATCAGTTAAATTCATATGTATCTTCCAAATTTCTTGGTCTAGACTAGTGATCACTTCCAGCACTTTATCAGGTTGTTGAAACATTCCAGTTTGTATTCAGTTAATTCCTGTAGCATTGTTTTTCGCTAAGACATTCAGTGCATCTTGGACTTCTTTCTTCAGTACTTGATCATATGTCTCCTCTTGAAATGACTGAACATTGACCAGTTCTTTTTTGGTACAGTGATTCAGTGTATTCCTTCCATCTTCTTTGGATACTTCCTGCTACATTCAATATTCTGCCCATAGAATCCTTCAGTATTTCAACCCAAGGCTTGAATTTTTCTTCAGTTATTTCAGGTTCAGAAATTCTGAGCGTGTTCTTCCTTTATAACCTCAGGTCTTTTCTCACTTCATTATGATACTTGACTTTGTTTACTCGAGCTGCCTTTGAAATTTTTCTATTTAGCTCTTTTACTTCCACATTTCTTTCAGTTGGTTTACCTTCTCTATGGTCAACAATAAGATTCAGACTCTCTTCTGACATCCATGTTGGGGTTTTTTTCCTTTTATTTTGTTCATATATTATGTTCTTGGTGTCATCCCACAATTCATCTGGTTTGCTGTCATTAGAGTCGAATACATCAAATCTCTTCTTGAAATGATCTCTAAATTCAGGTAGGATTTATTTTGGCTCTTGTGGGCTTCTTTCAATCTTCCTTAGCTTCAGTCTGAACTGCATATAACAAATTAATTGAAGATTTATTCCACAGTTAGGCACTGTCTTTTGTTGACTGATGATACTGAGCTTCTCCTTCATCTCTTCCCACAAGTGTAGCCAATTTGATTCCATGTGTTCGTGTGATAAGTTTCACATGCATAGTCACAACCTTTTATGTTGCTGAAAAAAGGTGTTTACAAAGAACAAGTCAGTGGTTTTAGTAAATTCTATTCTGTGATTTCCAGCATCATTTTTATCACCAAGACCAACTTTTCCAACTATGGGTCCTTCCTCTTTGTTTCCAAATTTCACATTCCAATCACCAGTAATTATCAAATGAATCTCAATTGCATGTTTGATTAATCTCATACTGAAGAATTTGGTAGAACTCATCATTTTATCATCGCTGGCATTAGTGGTAGATGCATAAATTTGAATAATAGTGGTATTAACTGATGATCCATATTGTTGTTATGTTGTTGTTAAGTGCCATTGAGTTGGTTCCTACCCATAGTGACCTTGTTTAGGGTTTCTGAGGAGCAACTGGTGAACTTGAACTGATGACCTTGTGGTTCAAGCTGACATTGCAGTCCAGTGCATTAACCCTAGGACACCAGTCTTTTTTATATGTGTATAGATATTATCCTAACACAGATGGCATTGCACTTGGAGATAGATCTTGAAATATTCTTTTTGTCAGTGAATATCATGCCATTCCTCTTCAATTTGTCATTCCTGGCATAGTGAACTATATAGTTGAAAAATTGAAAATGACCAATCCCAGTCCATTTCAGATCACTAATTAGGAAGACATTAATTTTTATGGGTTCCATTTCATTTCTGACAGCTTGCAATGTTCCTACGTTCATACTTATTGCATTCCACAATTTGATTATTAATGAACATTTGAAGCTGTTCCTTCTTATTTTGAGTTGTGTTCCATCAACAAATGAAGATCCTAAAACTTTTGTTTAAGGGCAACTTACTTTGAGGAGGCAGGTCTTCCCCAGTCATATTTTGAGTGTCTTCCAGCTGAGGAGCTCATCTTCTGGCACTTTATCAAATAATGTTCTACTACCATTCATAAAAGGAGCTCTGGTAACGTAGTGGTTACAAATCAATCTGGGAATCGCAAGGTCAGCAGTTCGAAACTACCAGCTGTTCTGCGGGAGAAAGATGAGGCTGTCTGCTCCCATAAAGATTTACAGCCTCGGAAACCCTGTACAGGGTCACTATGAGTCAGAACCAACTCCACGGCACATAACAACAGCAACAACCATGCATAAGGATTTCGGTGGTTTGCCATCAAAAAGCAGTTTGTCTCACCTTTTTCCTGGTCTGAGTTTAGAAACTCTGCTAAAACCTGTCCACCATGGATGACCATGCTGGTGTTTTAAATACAACTGGCATAGCTTCCAACACCACAGCCACACAAAAGCCTCTACAATATGGCAAAATTACAGACAAATGGTGGGAAATTCTTTATTATTTGTGGCATACTTAATTAGTCATGCCAGACGAATTCCATGACACAAATAAAAACTGCTCTGAATTTGTACTAATTAATATTAGGGTCATCTTTGTGTAGCAGAAAACTCAAAGTGGACTTTAGCATATAAGAAATTTAGATTCCTGTCACATATAAGTTTACATTTTCACACTTTCAGAGCTGGCAAGGCAACCTACAGAGTCCTACAAAGGTCTGCATAGGAAGCTTTTTCTGTTATTTCTAGGTTATAATCCTCATGTTTATACTCCATGATGGGTCCCAGTCATCAAACCTTTGTTCTAAACTAGGAGAGAAAGAAAGGGGAGGTAAAGGGTAAAAGGTGTGCACCAGTTTTTTTCTGAAGTGCTGCTGCTAGAAGCTGTCACTAATCACATTCACTTTCTTTAATTGATTAGAACCTAGTCATCAGGCCACAGCTAGGAACAGTGGGCCATGTAGTCTTGCTTTTGAAGATGCTGCTGTTATTGCTGCTAAGTGCCTTTGACTTGGTCTGACTTATAGTGAGTTTATAAAATGTTTCCCAGGTGGTAAATCTTTATGGGAGCAGAAAGCTGATCTTTCTCCCTCAGTGTGGCTGGTGAGCTCGAACCTACATTCCTGTGATTCCCAGTGCAGTGGTTACCCTACAACATCATACCAAAAATACATGAAGGACATATACCTTTCTAAATTTTTGTTTCTATGGACAGAGAGGAGATATTGAAGAAAAACTGGCCTGAAAGGACTTTCTTACATTGCCAAGTGAATGTTCTTATTTTGATAAGACTATCATTTCCTATTTCCTCACCCTGAAATGCAGTCTCTCTAAAAGTCTTATGCAGAAATGGGAACATCAGATTGCTGAATTGAACAAAGAAGTAACACATGACAAAAAAAAAAAAAAAAAAAAAAAAAAAAAAAAAAAAAAAAAAAAAAAAAAAAAGAAAGATAAAATTAGCTTGACATCCTGTTTTAAACCAAAATAGCTCAATTGGCAGTTTTTGCTTCAGGGGAAGTAGAATGAGAGCCAATACTGAATTACCTTTCATCTGCGGAAAACTTGGCCTTCACTCAAATCATGGATTTGGCAGCTTTTAACAAGTTTTGAAACCACACTCCATCAATCTATCTGCCAGTTCTTCTACCCCACTGACAAATATATTCTTCCGGACAACAGCATAGAGGTGAATATTGGAAAAGTATTTCAAGTGTAGAGGTCCATAGTGCTAAAAAATTTAAAGTGATTCATAGATATATTATTTAAGTTATATAGCCTAATGAGAAGAGAACTTCAGTTGAGAAATTAGATCAGCAATTTTTAAACTTAATTATATTACTGAAGGTCAACCTAAGTCTAGTACTTTTGGAATAATTCACAAAAATCACCCACCCACTTTTATGTTTCTTCTTCTTGATGTGTTCTATACATTTACCATTTATTGTTAGTACAATTTTAAAGCATAAAAGAAAAATTTCCTATCTTATTTTGATATGCAATTTCCAACCATTCATCTCTAACTCTATTGATAGGTTTACAGCATAATTTAAATCTCATTAATAACTTGCATCAGCTTGTCCCACAGCAATGGCTTGCATGTCACTATGATGCTGAACTATCACTAGTATTTCAAATATCAGCAGGGCTACCTGTGGTTAACAGGTTTCCATGGAGCTTCTTGACAAAGAAGAAAGGCTTGATGGTTATTTTTGCAAATTAGTCAATGAAATATCACAAAGAAATATCACAATAAAATATTCTCACATGTAGTGCTGGAAGATGAGCCCCCTATGTTGAAAGACATTCAAAATATACAGTGAGTGCCACAATGAATTCCAATTATACCAAAGATCTTCAAGATGGCACAGGACTGACCAATGTTTTCTTCTGTTGTATGTGGGGTTTTCATGATTCAGAGCCTATTCGATAACTACTAACAAAGACACAGGACTTTATATGATCAGAAGGTAACAAATAGCATTAATATTTAATGATCCCGTGGTGCTGTGGGTTAATGCATCAGGCTGCAAAGCCATTTGAACTGCAACGTCAGTGGTTCAAGCTCATCAACTGCTCCTTGGATAGCCTATACAGGGTCGCTATGGGTCGGAATCAACTCGATGGCACTTAACAACAACAACAACCTAGATATGCCTCAGGCACCTACTTCTAACTGGAGCCACACATGTGGTAACTAATAAAAACACATAGTGGTAAGGTAGAAGTATATGTCTATAGGTTCCCTCCTCAGAGTGTATATTTGCTCATTTCATTCCCATTATAAGTATGTACTAACAATTAGAATCTACCATTGAATTTTAAAAATATTAAACTGCACTACCCAAGTTATCCAAAGAAAGTCTGTTAGAAAGAAGCAGCTCTGTGTATCAGGTAAGACTGGCCTAGTGCTACAAAACTTGTATAAAATTCAAAACAACATATTTAGAAAACAGAATGGGATTTTTTCATGAATAAACAAATTAATAAATTTTAAACATTTGAAAACCTTTCCATGATGATCACAAATATCAACTGACACAACGAAATGTAAAGAATAAAATTTTCATAAAACATGAAAAATAAAATAAACATGACACTCAAAATTCTTGAAAGCTAGTTGGATAAAAGCAAGTAAAATAAGTTGGATAAAATTTATTAGAAAGATGATAAAACTTAATGCTTGCTGATACTTTACTTCACCCCTACATGAATGGATTCCTGGTGTGACACTGTGGGTTAATGTGCTGGACTGCAAAGTCCTTTGACCGGCAAGGTGGGCAGTTCAAGCTCACTAACCGCTCTTTGGAAACCCCATACAGGGTCGCTGTGGGTTGGAACTGACTTGATGGCACTTAACAACAACAACATATGAATGATTTATTTTCTTTTAAAAGTATGCATGATAAACAGAATCTCATCAATCTACTGAAATATTTAGTGAGAATTCAAAATAGTCCAGCATAGGCCCTGGTATGCCTTAGTCTATCCTATTTCTTCATTTTCTTCCCATAGTCTCTATGACTTTTTTTTATAATAATACCAAATATTTATTATTTATCTTTTATCCACAAAACACAAAAGATATGTAAAGGTAAATATCTTAGCATAGAATCCTTTAAATTATTATTTAGCCAGATTTACATCAATTATATTAATTAAGTTATTAATTTGTTTTCTTATATCTTTACAATGTTAACAGATGCTATTATTATGTGCTGCTGATTCTGTTCTGACTCATAATGACCTTGTAAAATGTTTCTGAGGCCATACTTCTTTACAGGAGCAGAAAGCCTCATCTTTATCCCACAGAGTGGCTAGTGGGTTTGAATTGTTGACCTTGTAGTTAGAAGTCCAATTCTTATCCTAAACCATCACCAGAACTCCCACCTGAGTATTTAGGTTGGATAAAGTCCATCACTACCTCTCTGCCTTTCCTTCAAAGAGCAAGCCACATCTCCTCCTCTCTTCACCCTTCACTGTGCTCCTCAGGCACACTGCCAGTACAGCCCATCTTCTACACCTGGTCAAACAGTCTTGTTAGCTGGCAGATGCCAATCTACTCTAACCAATCAAAACTTCGATGGAATGTTGGCAACATACTTACACAGAGGATTTCTCACAGCTCCCTAAACTTATTGGGTACTAGATAATATTGATTATAGCCAGAAATTATGTCAGTAGCAATGCTCAATCTATTAGAAGCCTATTTACCAGACTGTTTAAAGGTCAAAGGTCCAAATTCATCAACCACTCCTTAGAAACCCTTTACAGGGTTGCTAAGAGTCCAAACTGACTCAGTGGCACTTAACACAAACACATATATTTAGCCAAACCTGACATTGTGTAATCTGATATTATTTCAAAAGAAATCCAATATGAGCTACTGAATAATGTTTTGCAAAGACAGAAGTTTTAAATAATAGGAAATGTAAGAAAAGCTAATAACTGTTTTGTTCCCTGAGGTGATTTAAAATGAGAACCTTTATTTCCCTATTGAGTAGGGAATGACATTAGGTAAACAGCTATAACTTCTTTCTCTCTCTTATCCTGACAGAAGATTCGACAGTGGCAACTTACCTCCCATTTAAGCTACACTTAATAGAAAGGAAAGGCATTCTGATGCGGCATTGTAGATTAAACTCTGGACTACTAACTGCAAGGTCAGCAGTTCAAACCCACCAGCTCTTCCTCACAAACCCGATATAGTGTCGGTATGAGTTGGAAATGATTCAAAGGCACTTAACAACAACAATGAGATTATAGGAGCTCTGGTAGCTTAAGTGGGCGAAGTATTGGGATCCTAACTGAAATTTTGGCAGTTAGAGCCCATCGGTCACACCAGGGGTGACAGATGACACAGTCTGCTTCAGTAAATGTTTACAGCCTCAGAAACACTATGAATCAGTTCTATTCTGCCCTTTAGGGTCTCTATGAGTCAGTATCAACTTGATGACAATGAGTAATAGTAGTAGTAGTGAAGTGATGAAGGTTCACTCACTACTACCTTCTAGTCAAGTAGTAACAAACGGACACGCCTGATGAACTAACAGTGGGTGTGCAAAAAACATATACCTTGCAGGAAAAAATAATGAAAGAGTAGTTTCTAATCAGCGTAATCACCTTGAAATAGTAAATGTACACAAGTTTTCTTCTAGATATTAAAAACATGGTCAATAAGAAATATCATTTATCTTAAGAAGTAAGACATCTGAAAATAACTTATTCAATTTTTACTTACTGATTTTATTTTAAAATTGATGATGATGATGACAAAAAGCTATGGCTACTTCAATGGATTATTGTGAGAATCAAGTGTAAGATAATAAACAAAAGCTATTTATGGATATTAAAGTACTATGTAAATATTAAATAACTTATTTTGATAAGAATATGCTAGTAACAGCTTTTTAAACATTTTCGGAACAACGTGCACATAGCAAGCAGTCAATGTATTTTTTAATTGTATTGGTGATAAAAAGAACTTAGTTTTAGTGCTTATCCTAAAGAATTCTAATTACTTGCTTTTGGAAGATCAAGTATGCCCTTCTTATGTTAATTCTGACTAGCTAGAAATATCCTGATTTGCACAATCCCAGTATGTGTACTTATGTTGTTTTCTCTATTTATATTTGGGCTCCTAGGCCATATAAGAATGTAAACTGATTGCATGCCTATTGTTCAGTCAAATGATGCAGGGATCAATGTTCCTGGATTTCGTTCTGCTATGCATAAGGTCGCTATGAGTCGATACTGACTCGATGGCACCTAACAACAAGGCCATATAAAAACAAGGCCATTCTCAAAATCAAGGAACATTGATCCCTGCATCATTTGACTGCACAATAGGCACACAATCAGTTTACATCCTTTCAATAAAAGCTAGTGCATAACAGATTTATTTAATTATGTATCTTGATTTCAAACTTCAAAGATACAAGTAAACTGTATAAGTAAGCAAGGTCAGCAGTTCAAGCTTACCAGCTGACAGCACTTAACAACAACACTCCATTTAGTACTCTAGTGGGTCTTAATGACGAAGTGATAAATTTTAAACCATGCCATTTTGTAATGCCATTAATATAATTAAAGCATTGATTCAAACAGCATTCCATAAATTTTGGGTATAGAGTGCAAGACACGGGAAAAGGAGAGATGAATTCTGTTTTTTTGCCCATGCAATTTCAAAAGCCCATGTATGAGATGCATTGTTTCTAGATTGCTATACAGAGAATTAAAGAGACCCTGGCTTCTAAACTCATAGTGTTTCTTCCTTTGAACTTTCACTCATCAAATTAAGTAGCACTTATAATATCATAACTTGTATGTATTTGATATTTGCTTGTTGCTGTTGTTAAGTACCTCTGAGTCAGTTCCAACTCATAGCACCCGTGTATAGGGTTTTCCAAGGAGTGCCTGGTGGATTTGAACTGCCTATCTTGTAATTAGCAGTCTATTGCTTATCGTACAGTGCCACACATGGATTCCATATACTAATATGATTTCCTAATAATAGGATAAGTAAAGCTTTTTCTTAATAATAAGTATGGCATTATGGGTCAGTTGTTCAAACTCACAAGCCACTCAGAAACTCTTTATAGGATTGCTATGAGTTGGAACCAAGTGAAGAACTTTGTTTTCTTTATGTTGAGCTGAAACCCAACTGAAGACTGTGTTTTTTGATCTTCATCATAAGTATTATAAGTCCTCTTCACTTTCAGCAAGCAAGGTTGTATCATTTGCATATTGCAGGTTGTTAATGAGTCTTCTTCCAATCCTGTTGCCATGTTTTTCTTCATATATTCAGTTTCTCGGATTATTTGCTCACCACAGGTTGAATACATATGGTAAAGGAATACAAACGTGGCACCCACCTTTCCTAATTTTAAACCATTCAGTTGCCCCTTGTTCTGTTCAAACAACTATCTCTTGGTCTACGTACATGCTCCTCATGAGAATAATTAAGTGTTCCAGAATATTCATTCTCTCCAATGTTGTCCATAGCTTGCTGTGTGCTACACAATTGAAAACCTTTGAATAGATGATAAAGCACATATAAACACCTTTCTCATATTCTCTGCTTTCAGACAAGATCCATCTGACTTCAGCAAAGATATCCCTCATTCCATGTCCTCTTGGGAGTCTGGCTTGAACCTCTGGTAGTTTTCCATCAATATACTGTTGTAGCAGTTTTTTAATTATCTTGAGAAATTTTTACTTCCTTACAATATTAATGATATTGTTCTATGATATCCTCATTCCTTTGAGTCACCCTTCATTGGTATGAGTACAAATATGGATCTCTTCCAATCAGTTGGCCAGGTAGTTGTCTTCCAATTTTCTTGACATTGATGAGTGAGTGTTTCCAGTGCAGCATCAGTTTGTTGAAAGACGTCAATTTGTATTTCACCAACTCCTTGATGCTTGTTCTTTGCCAATTCCTTCAATGAACCTTGGACTTCTTCCTTCACTATCATTGGCTCTTGATCATATGCTACCTCTTGAAATGGAATAACAATGACCATTTCTTTTTTGGTACACTGACTCTGTTTATTATTTCCATCTTCTGATTATTTCTGTATCATTCAATATTTTGTCCATAGACTTCTTCAATATTTCAAGCTAAAGCTTGAATTTTTTCTTAAGTTCCCTCAGCTTGAAAAAATGCTGAGCATGCACATCCTTCCTTTTGGTTTTCTTTACGAATTCCTTTATAACATTTGACTTTGTCTTCTCAACCTGCACTTTGAAATTTTCTGTTCAGCTCTTTACCTCCTCATTTCTTCCATTTGCTCTAGCATCTCTACACTGGAAAGATGGTTTCAGAGTAACTTCTGGCATCTATTTTGGCATTTTCCTTCTTTCTTATCTTCTTAATGACCTCTTGCTTTCTTCCTTTACATGTTCCTGATGTCATTCCACAACTCTTCTGATCTTCAGTCATTAGTATCTAATACATCAAATCTGTTCTTCAGATGATCTCTAAATTCAAGTAGGATATGTTCAAGCTTATGTTTTTGTTTTCATGGACTTCTATTAGTTTTCTTCAGCTTCAACTTGAACTTCCATCTGAGTCATTTATGGTCTGTTCCACAGTCTCTCCCTGGCCTTGTTTTGGTTGATGATATGGGTTTTTCTACTCTCTCTTCTACAGATGTAGTCAATTTGATTTCTGTGTATTTCATGTTGTTTAGAAAAAGCATTTACAATGAACAAGTCATTAGTCTAGCAAAATTTTGTCATGAGATCTCATGCATCATTTCTATCACCAAGACCATATTTTCCAATACTGACCCTTCATATTTGTTTCCAACTTTTGCATTCTAATTGCCAGTGAGTATCAACACATCTTGATTGAATGTTTGATCACTTTCAGACTAAAGAAGTTGGTAGAATTCTTCAGTTTCATCATCACCGGTTTTAGTGGTTGGCGCATACATTTGATAATAGTGGTATTAACTGGTTTTCCATGTAGGCATATGGAGATTATCCAATCACAGTCAGTGCTATACTTAAAGCCAGATCTTAATATGTTCATTTTGGTGATGAATGTGATGCTATTCATCTTCAATTTGTCATGCCTGGCATAGTAAACTATGTGATTTTCAAATTCAGAATATCCAATATCAGTCCATTTTAGCTCTCTAATGCCTAGGATATCAATGTTTATGCATTCTATTTCATTTTTACAATTTTCAATTTTCCTAATATTACATAAATTCTCTGTTCTGGATACTAATGGATGTTTACAGCTGTATCTTTTCATTTGCAGTTGTGCCCCATCAGGAAATAATGGTCCCAAAGGCTTTATTCCATTCATGTCATCATGGTCCAATTTACTTTGAGGAGGCAGCTCTTTCCCAGTTGTATTTTGAGTTTGAGTGCCTTCCAACCTGAGAGACTCATCTTCAGGCACTATATATAACAATATTCTTGTGCTCTGCATAATGTTTCAATATTAAATATTCTGGTGCTGACAGTGTTCCACTGCTGCTCATAAGGTTTTAAGTGACTAAATGTTGAGAAGTATTCTGTATCTCTTTCTTCCTTGTCTGTCCATCTTGAGTCACAGCTGACCCTGATGGTTTTTACAATATCCATAGCATAGTTTCCACTATCACAGCTCACGTCAGTCACCATACCAACTGACAGATGACTGGTAAAGTGGTTGGGTGATACATTGGTAGCGTAGTGGTTTCGAATCAGGCTGCGAACCTCAGGGTCAGAAGTTCGAAACTACCAGCTGTTCCATGGGAGAAAGATGAGGCGTTCTGCTCCCATAAAGATTTAAAGCCTCGGAAACCCTGTATGAGTTGGAATCGACTCCACGGCACATAACAGCAACAACAGCAATGCTTGGTGACAGCAAAGACAACAGCATGGAAAGACAGGTTCTAGGCCCATTGTTCGAGTAAAATTGAGTGCCTATAAGCAGGAGATGGGTTGCAGAATGTGTCTGTTGGACATTGGCAGACTAGTTTAAGGAGCTTTGTAACACTTTCCCAAGCAGGGCAGAGGCCAAGGGACCACATGGCTAAGAGGCTGAAGAAAAGAGTAAGGCATGCCTGCAATATGGCAAACAAGAGGCATTCCTGACTGGAGACCTGCAGCAGCCTGAGTTGGTTTTGATCTTGAATTGTATGTACCTCTTCACTTCCCTAATAAACCCCATAATTGTGAGTATTATGATGAGATCTGTGTGGCCATTGCAATCGATAATAAATTCCAGATTTGAAGCAGAGAGTGATGTGAAGGGGTTAGTTAGTGTCAGAACAGGATAAAGAAAGTTATAGAATGGAAGCATGTCTGACTTCCATTTCATAGTAATTGCCTTTGGCTGATTTTGAGTTCGATTCTATTTTACCCTTGTGAAGGCAGGGAAAGCCAGACATGGCTACCACATGGTTTTTCTATCTTTTCATAGTCAGTAAAGCACATATAAACATCTCTCTGGTATTCTCCTCTTTCAGCCAAGATCCATCCTTGTTCCATGTCCTCCTTGACTCTGGCTTATACCTCTAGCAGTTCCCTCTCAATATATGGCTGCAGCCAGTTTTTAATTATCTCTAGGAAAATTTACTTGCATGTGATATTAATGATATTGTCCAATGATTTACACATTCCATTGGGGCTCCTCTGTTTGGGATGGACACAAATGTGGATCTCTTCTAATCAGTTGGCCAGGTAGCTGTCTTTCACTAAAGTACCCTAAAAAAATATGCAGTCAAAACCATGGCTTCCTAGGGTATCACCTCCACCAGTTTAACTCAAGGCAGAAATGTCAACTCAGAAAATTATAGCAACAATGTTTTTGCATTCCAAAGGGATACTCATGATAGATTTATCTCAAGGGACACAAGACAATGATGGGGAGTTATTAAGAAAAAGTTTTAAGAAAATTGAAAACTACATTAGTGAGAAAAAGGAGAAGAAAATTGCACCTAGGATTTTTGTTTTGTTTTGTTTTCCCCGTCATGACACTGCGCTTGCTCATTCTTCCAGGGTCACAAGAGCTATCCTGTGAGAATTTCATTAGGTGTGACTCTAGCCTTAATTTTGCCCTTTCTGACTTCTTTTTGTTCCCAGAACTCAAAGAAAAATTTAAAGGAATACTATTTTAGCCCTCAAAGAGGTAAAAAACAGCTGCAATATAGTATAAATTGAAGAGTATAGAATTCTTCAGGCAAAGGTGGTTGCGGTTGTTTGGTGTCTTCAAGTAATTTCTGACTCATAGTGACCCTATGAACAACAGAACATAGCATTATCCAAACCTGTGCCATCCTCAAAATTGCTATTACATTTGTTACCACTGTGACAAATCATCTCAGTGAGAGGTTCTTACTCTTTTTTGCTGACCTTCCACTTTTCCAAGCATGATGTCCTTCTGCAGGGACTGTTCCCTCCTGATAACATGTCCAAAGTATGAGAAATGAATTCTTAGCATCCTTGCTACTAAGGAATATTCTGGTTGCTCTTGTGCAAGAGAGATTTATTTTTCTTTTGACAATCCATGGTGTTTCTAATATTCTTCTCCAATACCATCACTGAAGTGCACCAATTCTTCTATAATATTCTTCATTTATTGTCCAACTTTCAAAAACATATGAAGTGAATGAAAATACCATTACTTGGGTCAGATACACCTTGGTCCTCAAGTTGATATCTTTGCTCTTTAACATTTTAAAGAGGTCTTTACAACAGATTTGCCAAATGCAATATCTTTTGATTTCTTGACTGCTGCTTCCATGAATGTTTATTGTGGATCCAAGAAAAATGAAGCCTTTGATAAATTCAATCACTAGTGTGTAATGGTCTTTAGTCACTAGTATGATTTATTATGATGCTATTTATTGGTCCATTTATGAGGATTTTCATTTTCTTTACATTGTGGTGCATTCCATATTCAGGGATGCAGTCTATGAGCTTCATCAAAAAATATTTCAAGACTTCTTCACGTTTAGCAAACAAAATTGTATCAACTGCATATTACAAGTTGTTAATGAGTTTTTTCTCCAATCCTGATGCCATGTTTGTCTTCATATAACCCAGCTTCTACCTAATTTCTTCAACATATAGAATGAATAAGTATGGTGAAAGGATACAATGCTGATATGCATCTTTCCTAATTTTAAACTATTCAGTATCCTTTTGTTATGCTCTAACAACTGTATATTGATCTATGGACAGGTTCCTTATGAGCTCAATTCGGTATTCTGGAATACTCATTCTCTGCAATATTATTCATTGCTTATTATGATCCACACAATTGAAAGACTTTGCATGTTCAGTAAAGCCCAAGTAAATATTTTATTGAAAGTGCCATGGCCTGCCAAAAGAACCAACAGATCTGTATTGGAAGAAGTGCAGCCAGAGTGCTCCTTGGAGGCCAGGATGGCGAAACTTTGTCTCTCATACTTTGGACATATTGTTAGGAAGGACCAGTCGCTGGAGAAGGATCTCATGTTTGGTAAGGTGGAGGGTCAGCGAAAAAGAGGAAGACCCCAATGAAATGGATTGGCAAAGTGGCAGCATCAATGGGCTAAAACGTGGCAACAACAGTGAGGTTGACCCAGGATCGGGCAGTGTTTCATTCTGTTGTGCATAAGGTCGCTATGAGTCGACTCGATGGCACCTAACAACAACAACAAACATTTCTCTGGTGTCCTCTGCTTTCAGCAAAGATCCACCTTATGTTAGAAATTAAATCCTTAGTTCCATGTCCTCTTCTGAATCTGGCTTGAATTTCTGGCAGAGGTCTGGTAGCATAGTGGATATGAATCGGGCTGTGAACTGCAAGGTCAGCGGTTCAAAACTACCAGCTGCTCTGTGGGAGAAAGATGAGGCTTTGTGCTCCTCTGAAGCATTACAGCCTCAGAAATCCTGTACAGGGTCACTATGAGTCGGAACCAACTCAACTGCACATAACCACCACTACTACCACTTGTCAATTTACTGGTGCAACTGATTTTGAAGTATCTGTTGCCAAATTTTACTTGAATGTTATATTAATGATATTGTCTAGTGGTTTCTGAGGGCTATGCCACTGGTATTTTAACTAACCAGCAAGGTCACCCATTATGGACAGGTTTCAGATGAGCTTCCAGACAAAGACAGACTAGGAAGAAAGAGTGACGAACTACTTCCAAATCGTTAGTCACTGAAAACCTCATGAATAGCAGAGAAACACTGTCACATACAGTGCCAGAAAATGAGCCCCTCAGGTTGGAAGGCACGCAAAATGTGACTGGGGAAGAGATGCCTCCTCAAAGTAGAGTTGACCATGATGACGTGAATGGAGTTAAGCTCATGGGAAAAAATCCCACTGAACCTTCATTTGCTGATGGAGCACAACTCAAAATGAAGAGATACAACTGTAAACATCCATTGAAAATCAGAACATGGAATGTACGAAGTATGAATCTGAGAAAATTGGAAGTTGTCAAAAATGAAATAGAATGCATAAACATCAATATCTTAGGCATTAGTGAGCTGAAATGGACTGACATTGGCCATTTTGAATCTGACAACCACATGGTTTACTATGCAGGGAATGACAAATTGAAAAGGAATGGTGTTGCAGTCATCATCAAAAAGAACATATCCAGATCAGTCATGAGGTACAATGCTGTCTGTGATAGGATAATATCCATGTGCCTACAGGAAAGCCC
>NW_006408630.1:7238341-7239319 GCF_000296735.1 Chrysochloris asiatica
AAAAACCTAGGCCTTTTAATTGTGGTATTGGTGAAGAATATTTAATATACCATGGACTTCCAGGAAAACAATGAAATCTGACTTGGTAGAATACATCCAGGATGTTTCCTAAAGTCAAGGATGATGAGACTTCATCTCACATAAATTGGACACATTATCAGGAAGAATGGACCAGTCCCCAGAGAAGGACATCATATTTCGTAAAGTAGAGTGTCAACACAAAACATGAAGACCCTCAAGGAGATTGATTGCCACAGCTGCTGCAACAATGAGCTCAAACATAGGAATAATTGTCGGAAGACTTAGAACTGGGTAATGGTTCATTTTGTTGTACATACAGTGATTATGAATTGGAACCAACTCAACAGCACTTAGCAACACAATAAATATATAATGTAGCCCAGTTTTCTAGCTAGATTGTGCATTATTTAAGCAGTAATATGTTTCAGAGTTTAATCACCAATTGAGAGCAGGTTTATTTTGACTCATTGTGTCTCCAAGTGTATCAGTAAGAACTGTGATCCATAGGATTTTTAAATAGCTGTTGTCATTCACAAGGAGGCTTCCAGGCCTTTCTCCCAAGGTGCATATAGGTGGATTTGAACCATCACACTTTAGGGTTAATCTAAACATGTTAACTCTTTGTATCTTCCTGAGACCTGTGCCTCCCTTCCATTAGTAGATTCTAAGCAATTTTTTTATATATATATAAAATTCATGATACTGACTATATGTTAAAATTAAAGATATTAATTGGGCTAACAGCAAAAGAAAATATAATTTGAAAAAAAAAATTATTCCAGTCTTTCCATATTTTAAAAACATTCAAAATAGACAAAAAGATACATGTTCATTTCTGCCTCTTTAAAGATCTTGTCACTAATTTTCTTTTCTCCTTGAATGATTTTTAAAAGGGCACATTAATTGTCATTCCATCTTCAACTCTTTTAAGACAACAAAATTTGGATCCTTCTATTT
>NW_006408630.1:7240794-7242695 GCF_000296735.1 Chrysochloris asiatica
TTATGGTGTTGGAGGGGAATATTGAAAGTGCCATGGGCTGCCAAAAGAACCAATAGATCTGTTTTGGAAGTAGTACAGCCAGAGTGCTTCTTGGAGACCAAGATGGCCAAACTTCGTCTCCCATACTTCAGACATATTGTCTGAAAGGACCAGTTGCTGGAGTAGGACATATGTTGGAGGGTCAGAAAAAAAGAGGAAGACCTCCATCCAAAAAAAGAGATGGATTGGCCAAGTGGCAGCATGGATGGACTCAAGTGTGGCAACAATAGTGAGGTTGGCCTAGGATAGGGCAGTGTTTCATTCTGCTGTGCATAAGGTCTCTATGAGTCGGTTCCAACTTGATGGCACCTAACAATGACAACACTTTTCAGTAAATAGTAACAACAACAACCAGAGTCTAGCAAAAGATAAAATCCTTATTGATTATATTGAAGTTTATTTCATTTTGGAATATAGAGTTAAAATTGATTGTTACAATCCTCTCTCATTCTTTTACTATTGCTAATTTTAGTGTCCAGTTAGCATATACTGGTTTAGTTTTGTTTTCTTTGTTATGACTGTAGCCAAAAATATGATAGATTTAAAAGTAATTGATTCAGTCAAGTAGTCCTCAAGGAAATTTTTATGAGTAGGCAAAAGTAATGAAGAAATTTATGGTCTAGAAGGTACCTAATTCTATTTTATCTTCCATATACAGTCACAATATAATAGATTCAAATCATGGTTTATAGCACCTAAAATTTCACCACTGTAGATTTACACTTTTTAGCTTGTTTTTTGTCTTTTCTAGGTGCCTCCTCTTTTTGGTTCAAGCTAAGGGCCACCAGGAAGTTGCTTAACTGGCCCTAATATCTTGACCTGTACAAAATAACCGCTCTCTTTAGTGGTGAGTTAGTTAATGTAGTCTCTGCATTTCATTAGTAAATGGTATGCAAAATTGTCTACCAAAATATCTGTATTTATAACAGAAATCATGTTGAAAAAATTTAGATGACTTCTTTTAGTTTGTCCCACACAAAGTTCCATGTAACAAAAACGAAAAAAAACAAAAACAAGAGATAAAACAACAAAAACACGTTATTTTAAAGAATAAATATTGGGAAAGTTTTTGTTTCCTTCCAGAAATAATATATTTTACTAAAGACAGAGAGAACTATATATGCAATCATTTTCTTTCTTATTTCTTCTAAATATTTTAGACAATTTAAAGCCTAATTATCAGGCTGACAATTTTACCTATGTGAAGCTTTATTTGCTGAAAGATTTGCATTCAACTCTTCTTCCACAAATGATTCTTTAAAATGTATTGTTCGCCATAAATTTTACAAGGTTTAGCTGTTTCCACTGTCCTGGTGTGGCATTGTGGGCTGCAAAAGGTGTCAGACTGCAAAGTCGTTTGAACCTCAAGGTCGGTGGTTCAAGCTCACCAGCTGTTCCTTGGAAATCCTCTTCAGGGTCGCTATGGGTTGGAATTGACTTAACAGCACTTCACAACAACAGCATCATCAGTATGTTAGTCAGCGCATATACTCTGTGGAGAAAATAAATTTTACATTTTTAAAAAGGAAAGCAATAGAATTGTTTATTTCTTACATTTTGGTTAATTTAATTTTTGTATGATAATGATACTGGATACATAAGCAAATTAAGAAATACAGAAAAAGAATGTAAAAGAGAACTTGAAAAATGTAGCAGGCAGTTTGTAAGATGATGCTCAATGTTGCCTCACCTCTTCTAGCATGCATGTCTTGTGTAATTCCTTCCTCATAAATGTAGGTAGGAATTTTCAATTGCTTCTAACCAATAGAATATAACTATTGCTGTTGTTAAGTACCATTGAGTCAGTTCTAACCCATAGCAACCTGTGTAGGGTTTATGAGGATCGACTGGTGAGCCTGAAC
>NW_006408630.1:7244920-7250983 GCF_000296735.1 Chrysochloris asiatica
GTGTTTTTGGTGGTTTCTGAATGAAGATACTGTCCCATATAAATATTGACATTATCTTGATACTTAGCAAAGTCTGCAAGTCCCAATTCCTTCATTGTTATTCTTAAGTGTGATCTAGTTGGTTCTGACTCATAGCAACCCTGTATAGAGCTTTTAAGGAGTGACTAGTGGGTTTGAATCACTGACATTGTGGTTAGCAGTCCAGTGCTTATCCTACCTGTTTTTTATGCAGCTTGATTAAAGTGTACATGTTGTTAAATACCCAAGTGCTTAGTTATTTTGTTATCTAGTCACTTATCATTTATAATAATATGCTCAAAAAAAAAAAAAAAAAAAGACTGTTTCTTGCTTCTGTGCTATTTTTTCCCTAGAGGTAACCATGACTACATCTTAACTGATATTCCAGTTAGTCCCTGTGTATTTTTGGAATCCTGCTTTCAAACTAGTTCATACTAGTTGACTGCTTCCCTCTGACTCCTTCAATCTTCTTTATGATATACTTCCAATTGCAATGCACTTAAAATCAATGACTTTGTCTAACATGGTAGGAATCTGACAATGTGTGTCTTTCTTTCCTTTTTAGCCTCTGTGGGAGATTTGATGATTTCTGTGCTCTAGAAACTTCTAATTGAGCACAAAGAAAGCTGGTAAATCACTGTACTGTAGCAACAGTAATCCAATGTTTTCTCTGCTTAATGATCCTAAAGCACATCCAATATATGTTCTTCATCTGAAATTTTAGCATTGTTCAAGCCATATTTATCAGTATTTGGAATAAGTCTGTAAAAATTTCCCATTTCACCATTTACTTCAGTTCCTTTCTCTTTATACAAATCAGTGAAAACCTAGAAGATTTACTACATGTAAATACTGTAGATATAGGATTTACAAGATTTTAATCTCAGGAACATGCTGGTAATATAATGGAGATTATCAACACTGATGTAGAAACAAGTTTATAAATTATGTTGCTTTTTATAGTCCCAAATCTCATATTCATTTACAACAATCTTACTTACTAGTTTGCTAACCAGCAATTTCTGTTACTTTATTATTTATACCTTGCCCCTTTCATAAAGGATTTGAATTGATTTGAGAGCAATTATGCAGCAAATAATGATAAATAGAAATATGTACATTGGAATGTTGTCAAAGTTGGCCTTGCTCAATAAATCCAATGAGAAACCACTCTGAATCACCTCGGTAGTTCCTATAAGATTTTCTAAGCACTTTGCAGAGGCAATAGATATATTAATCATTTAATTTGCTTGAGTTTCAATCTCCCCTTCTTTAATGTATTTTCCATAGGACAGGACTGTGTTTCTATGTGTGGATACGTGTGTACACATATGTGTGCTATTTACTACTATAATGGAAGGAGCTCTGGTAGCATAGTGATTACGAGTCAGGCTTCTAGGCTCAAGGTCAGCAGTTTAAAACTACCAGCTGTTCTGCAGAAAAAAAGATGAGGTTTCTACTCCTGTAAAGATTTACAGCCTCAGAAACCCTACGCAGGGTCGCTATGAGTTGGAATCGACTCCATGGCACACCACCACCACTAAAATGGAACAATAGCAATAAATCATAGCAGAGTGACTGAAATAAAATATTAATAGAAGTATACCAAATGCAACATTAAGTTTTTAAATTAGGTTGAAGTTGGGAAAAAAAGAGAAGACTATTCTTTAGGTTAATTCCATGATTACCTATGACACTTAGAATCACACTGATTCCATTAAGGCTTAGAAGTTTTCCCTGCCTTAAGCTTTTTCAAAAGGATTGGTCTTAACACCTTCCAAAGAAGTCAATTGAATAAAAAAAGTGATGTGTCAGTGCTGGTAGAGATGTCATTGTAGAGTCCACAATCAGAAAACTTATTAGGGGAGTAACTCTTCAGGGATCCACAAAATCAAGAGGCCCTGAAGGATAAAGAAAGTGAACAAATTGCATTTTTGTATCTCCTCAAAGTCCTTCCCATGCTTGTTAGCTACAGTGAGAGCTTGAATACTTAGCTGGTGCTGAAAAAATATCAGGGGATGGAGTTGAATGTTACATTCATGGATATTTGTATCTTGACTATATCCTTATCTGTTGAAGACTAAAAAATACACATAATTAGCTCCAGGGCATGTTAAATAAAATAATAAGATAATGGACACATTAGACCAGAGAAAGCAATATTCTAATGCTCACATAGTATCAATGTACAAAATGCAAATATGTCTTTAAGTTTTCTAACACCAAGTAACTCAATTCTGGAGAAATAAATGCAATTTATAAAGAAAATGTCTTCCCAATATTTAATTTTGTGTAAAATGCTCATGGCACAAAACAAGAAAAAAGAACCCTACCTATGGAATATTTAATGTTCTTTAACTGCTTATACTAATCTCATTTTTATAGTACAAAACCAAAGTAAACTGACAGCATTCACATAAATTTGACTTACGTAAAATCATATATGCTAGAAAATATGTATAACTTTTCTGTTGCTACTTTGTTTTAGGGTAAGGGTTTTGAAATGCATGATTTCATCATGGTGACCTTTAAGATCCACAAAATTGGATCAAAAATGAAAAAATCCACAATCATAGGATAATGAATAACTTAAGTGACCAAAAAAGATTTAATTTTCCTTTCGTATTGATAAAACAGAAATGATAACTTTTTTTAGTAAAAATTAAGAAGCTTTCTCACTTTTATTTAATTATATATTTAAAAAGCTTAATCATTATTGTAGTGAAAATACCAAGCACAATAATGTCTTTCTCAAAATGAGCTTATGTGATAAATCTCTGCATTTTTCAATGAAATTCTCTGAAACAAAAATGGCAATGATCATCTCAAGAACAGATTTGATGAATTAGACACTAATGACCAAAACCCAAAATACTTGTGGAATGACATCAAGAACTTCACACAGGAAGAAATCCAAAGGTCATTAAGAATACAAGAAAGAAGGAAAAGACCAAAATGTATGTCAGAAAAAACTCTGAAGCTTGCTCTCCATAGTAGAGATGCTAAAGCAAATGGAAGAAACTAGGAGGTAAAAGAACTGAACAGAAAATTTCAAAGGCGGATCGAGAAAACAAAGTCAAATATTATAATGAAGTGTAATAGAAAACCAAAAGGGAAAAACACGGTTAGCATTTCTTAAACTGAAACAACTGAGTAAAAACTTCAAGTCTTGACTTGTAATACTGAAGGACTCTATGAGCAAAATATTGAATGATGCAGAAAGCATCAAAAGAAGATAGAAGGAACACATAATCATGGTACCAAAAATAAATGGTCACTGTTCAACCACTTAAAGAGGTACAGTATGATTCAAGAGCCAATGGTATTGAAGGAAAACATCCAAGGTGCGCTAAAAGTATGGAGGAAGAACAAGGCTCCAGGAATTGTTTGCTGAAATCTTTCAACAAACTGATGCAGCACTGATGCACTCACTCACTCATCTATGCCAAGAAATTTGGAAGACAGCATCTGGTCAACTGATTAGAAGAGAGCCATATGTGTGCCCATTCCAAAGAGAGGTGACCCAACAGAATGAGAAAATCATCAGAAAATATCATTACTATCACATGCAAGTAAAATTATGCTAAAGATTATTTTTAAATGACTGTAATAGTGCATTGACAGGGAACCGCGAATGGTTTCAAGGAAGATTCAGGTGAGGACGTGCAATGAGAGGTATCATTGCTGATGTCAAATGGATCTTAGCTAAAAGTAGAGACTATCAGAAAGATATTTAACTTCACTTTATTGTCTATACAAAAGCTTTTTGCTGTGTGGAACATGCCAAACTATGGATAACACTGAGGAGATTGAGTGTTCTGGAACACTTAATTGTGCTCCTGAGAAACCTGTACTTAGATGAAGAGGTATTGATGCAAACCGAACAAGGAAACACTGACTGGTTTAAAAGCAGTAAAGGTATATGACAGGCTGTATCCTTTCACCAGAATTATTCAATCTGTATGCTGAACAAATAATCTGAGAAGGTGGGTTATATGAAAAAGAACATGGCTTCAGGATTGGAGGAAGACTCTTTAACAAACTTGTATATGCAGATAATACAACCCTTGCTTGCTGACAATGAGGTAACTTTTAGTACTTATAGATGAAGATTGAAGACCACAACCTCAATGTAAAGAAAGCAAAAATCCTCTGCACTGGACCAATAAATAATATCATGATAAATGCAGAAAAGACTGAAGTTTTTAAAGACTTCATTTTGTTTGAATCCACTATCAACACTTATGGAACAACAGTCAAGAAATCAAATGACATATTTCATCAGGCAAATCTGCTACATAAGACCTCTTTAAAGTATGCAAGAGCAAAAATGTCAGTTTAAGTACTATGGTATACCTGACCTAAACAATGGCATTTTCAAAAACCTCATATACATGCAAAACTTGGACAATGAATAGAATTGATGAGCTTGAGTTATGGTGTTGGAGAAGATTATTAAAAACACCATGGACTTCCTGAAAGACAAACAAATGTGTGTCAGAAGTACAACCAGAATGCTCCTTAGAAGCCAAGGTGGCCAGGCTTCATCTCTCATACTTCAGACATGCTATCAAGAGGGACCAGTCCCAGGAGAAGACTTCATTCTTGGTAAAGTAGAGGGTCAGTGAAGAATAGCGAGAACCTCAATGAAATGGATTGGCAAAGTGGCAGCAGCAATGGACTCAAGCGTAGCAATGATTGTGAGGTTGGCACAAGACTGGGCAGTGTTTAGTTCTGTTGTGCATAAGGTTGCTTTAAGTGGGAACCAACTCAGTAGCGCCTAACAACAAAAACAATGATTCAGTATGGAAGGTGGGTGATTTGAAGTGTCCAACAAAATTCTAAATAAATAAGTTAGCCATTTTGATAATGAGCATTACCACTGCTTCTTTGATACAAGCCCTTGAACTAGAATGTCATCATTACTCATTCAGACATTTAACTATCCAAGAGGAATCAATGTACTATTATGGCACAGGTTTCGAGACCTCCCCGCCTAGGTTTCACTTCTGTCTTCTTCACTAATTAGCTGAACTAAATTGAACCATTTAATTAATGATTCTGTTTCCAATTATCCTTACTTGTAAAATTGGCATAATATCCATGCCTTATTATGGCTAGTAATGAAGCAACGTTAATACATAATGCCTATCTCAACAGATGTAAATATTACCTTGACTTATTTTCTCATTGTTTATGTACCTTGTGTTTCCTACTGAAACTTTTGTATAACAATACAATATATATTTAAATGCTTGTATTCCCATAACACAAAATAGGACCATAATTTAAACTCCTTGAATTTCAGAAACACCTCAAAATTTTGTGTTTTGGGAGGACTCCAGGTATGGCACTGTAGGTTAAGCACTGGACTGTGAACCACAAAGTCAGTGGTTCAAACCCATCAGCTGCTCCTCAGAAATCCTATTCAGGGTTGCTATACGTTGGAACTGATGCATGTGAACTTAACCACAACAACATGTTTTGGGAGTCCTGGTGTGGCACTGCAAAATAAGTACTAGACTGCTAATCACAAGGTCAGTAGTTCAAACCAACCCACTGCTCCTCTGAAACCCTATACAGAGTTGCTATGAGTCAGAATCCATTGAATGCACTTAACAACAACAATATTGTGATTTGGGGATCCTGGTGTGGCACTGTAAGATAAGCTAACTACAAGTTTGGTGGTTCGAACCCAGCAGTTCCTCCTCACAAACTCTATATAGTGTTGTTATGAGTCACGCCACATTTGACAGTTCCTAAAAAAAAAAAAGTGATTTTACTTGTTAAAATAATTTTGGCATGTTGTTGTTGAGTGTCATCAGTCAGTTCCCATATAGTTATCCTATATAGTATTTTCAAAGAAAGGCTGGTGGATTTGATCCGTTGATCTAGTGGTACAACCCACCCAATCTTGCAGTAACATGCTTATCATACAGCACCTATCATATGAATAGATGCATTGTTGATGTTAGATGCCTTCGAGTCAGCACCAACCTATAGAGACCTTATGCACAACAGAACAAAACACTACCCAATCCTGGG
>NW_006408630.1:7251528-7254120 GCF_000296735.1 Chrysochloris asiatica
TGGAGAAAAGATTGAAGTTGTCAAGGACTTCATTCTTCTTGGATCAACTATCAACACTCATGGAATCAGCAGTCAAGAGATCAGACGATGTATTGCCTTAGGGAAATCTGCTTCACAAGACTTTTTTAAAGGTTGAAGAGCAATGATGTCAGCTTGAAGACTAAGGTGTGCCTGACCAAAGCCATGGTATTTTCAATAACCTCATATACATGCGAAAGCTGGACTGTGAATAAGGAAGTCCGTAGAAGAATTGATGCATTTCAGTTATGGTGTTGGAGGAGAATATTTAAAGTGCCATGGGCTGCCAAAAGAACCAATAAATCTGTGTTGGAAGAAGTGCAGCCAGAGTGTTCCTTGGAGGCCAAGATGGCCAAACTTCGTCTCTCATACTCCGGACATATTGTCAGGAGGGACCAGTCGCTGGAGAGGGATATCATGTTTGGTAGGGTGGAAGCTCAGAGAAAAAGAGGAAGACCCCCAGCAAGATGGATTGGCAAAGTGGCAGCATCAATGGGCTCAAGCATGGCAATGATAGTGAGGTTGGCCCAGGGTCCAGCAGTGTTTTGTTCTGTTGTGCATAAGGTCGCCATGAGTTGGTTCCAACTCAATGGCACCTAAGAACAACAACAACTTCCATGAGTGTAGGTCAAGTTTGTTTTTGAATTGTCTTTTGTAAATTTTACTTGCATGGGATATTAATTATATTGTCTAATGATTTCCGCAGACATATTTGTCACCTCTCTTTGAATATTTTACAATGACTGACCCTTCCTCTTTGTTTCCAGCTTTTGCATTTCAATCACCAGTAATTGTCAATACATTTTTATTACAAGTTTGATAAATTTCAGGCTACAGAAGTTTTTAGAATTCCTCAGTTTCATCATCACTGGCTTTAATGGTTGAGGCATAAGTTTGAATAATAGTAGTATTTACTTGTCTTCCATGTAGGCGTATGGATATTATCCTATTAAAGCTAAATTTGTACTTCAAGATCTTGATACGTTCTTTTTGATAATGGATGTGACACCATTTCTTTTTAATTTGTCATTCCCGGCATAATAAAAAACAATTAGAAGCAGAATATTGAAAGTAATTTGTTGTTGTTAAGAGCCATCAAATTGGTTGTAACTCATGGCAACACTATATAGGGTTTCTGAGGAGCTGCTAGTATGTTTGAAGCACTGACTTTGTTGTTAGCGGTCCAGTATTTAACCTACACCAACACTCCAGGACTTCCAAAACACATATTATTGTTGTTGTTAAGTGTCATCATTATTAATAGAATATTAATCTTTCTTGTTTTAATAAATAAGTTGTAGAAACTTGCAATAAGTATATTAACTCTATAGATTGCTCTTCCTAGTCCCAGATGCTTTGGTCTGATTAAAAAGTGTATTATACAATAGCATTTGCTTTCCTCACAAAACGATTTCAGCAATGTTCCCTAATTACTCAGGGAAAAAGAAAAGAAAAGGAAAGAAAAACAGAAACCAGCAGATAATCAGACAGCCTAAGAACTCTATTTCCCTTAAAGACTTCTCTCATTTAAAAAGAGATTTGAAATTTTTCCATAAAATACTAGTCTTTGGAAATTTAGCTGAAAAAATCCTTTTGAAAGAGGGTGAGCATATTGCATGTGCTTTAACAATTAAAGCTCTTATTTATATTTAGTAATACTTCAGATTTGTTCCGTCAGTATGATCCTTGATTGAAAAGTATAAAGAAAATGTGGGAACTATTTTAAGAAAATGAACAATGGGAAAGCAAATCTTAGGAAAGAGATAAATTAGCAACTTTTTTTTTTTCCCATATTGCCGAAGGGATCTTTGCTTTGCAAATAATTTCCCACAGAGTTATTTTATCAAATAGTAGTAACTGTTTTAATTCATGGAAGAATTTTTAGATCATTTATTTTCCCTACAGAAAAGCCTTAGAGATAAATATTAAGAATCACTGACAGATAATACAGATTAAACATCTCTGAAATTATCATTTGAGTCAATGAAAAAATAGAGTTCCAGTTTGAAAAAATCAGTTGACATCTTTTCAATAATACAGCTATTACTAAAGCAAGAAACATACATAGTCAAATTCCTTTCTGTCTTTGCTTCTTCTCAATCTTGAAGCAGTCTCAGGAAAAAAACAAAACAAAAAAAACCTGTACATATAAGACACTATCCAGCAGTGTCTTAGTTTTTAAATAAAAAGTAAAAATATATAAATACCTTAAATATGATAGGTAGGGACTGCTATTGCTCCCTGTCAGTGAGTCTTTTCACCAGACTCAATTTAACAAAATGCCATCTTGTGAATTTTCTAAAACATATGTTGTACTAAA
Source organism: Chrysochloris asiatica (assembly GCF_000296735.1). Lineage (NCBI taxonomy): Eukaryota > Metazoa > Chordata > Mammalia > Afrosoricida > Chrysochloridae > Chrysochloris > Chrysochloris asiatica. The sequence continues at coordinate 7,253,867 of NW_006408630.1, forward strand.
AAACAAAAGCTTCAATGCTAAAAATACATTTAGAAACCAAGAAAACTCTGAATTTTAATAATGACACAGAATGCGTATCAGCCACAAAAATGACTTCTACCTTTTAAAAAAGATAGGAATCATATTTTATTAAAAAATATAATCCTACCTTGTTTTACAGATGAATTTAAATTAAAACAGTTAAACAATAGCACCTCTGTCACTAAAAGTGATCTGCTCAATCCAGAGAAAAATCATTAGATCTTTGAGCTATG
>NW_006408630.1:7255135-7256138 GCF_000296735.1 Chrysochloris asiatica
CTTGCAGTTCAAAAGGCTTTGCAGTCAGGCGCATTAACCCACAGTGCCACACTTTTAGTAATATCAAATTCTTCCCAACAAAATTTTCAATTGTTATATTAAAAGTACACACTGTTGGACAAAGACTGAGAAAGAATGTAGTGCCTTGGGGAAAGATTGAAGATCAAGAAATAACTCCTCTGTAAGAAACACATATTTGTGAGTCAATTATTTCCATTAAAGTTATCAAAAGATCAAAGTTAACTAGGATATGAATACAATATACCATATTGTGCCCCTGACTCCCAGTTTATGTCTCTTGCTGTGACATGATTTTTAGCAGGATTTTCTTTTGTTTTCAAAAGTGAACTGGTTTATATGATTAAATATCAGAATACTCATTAGAATTCTCAAATCTTACTACTTAAATCTCCTTATGTTGTTTTTGTTGTTAAGTGCTGTGGAGTCACTTCTGACTCATAGGAACCCTGCACAGGGTTTCTGAGGAGCAGTGGATAGATCTGAACCCCCAACCTTTTGGTTAACAGTCAAATGCTTATCCCCTTATTGCAAAACATGTTACTTTCCTTTCCCTTTCTTTAGGCATTAGTAACAAATAGCAAAAATATGAAGAAAAAAAATTTAATAGATTAAACTATCACCAGTACTTTTTAAAAAAGTTTTTATTGTGAATTGGGTGATAGTTTACATGGGGAAAAAATCAGTTTTATATTCACCCTATCTATTTCGTTTCATTGCAAGGATTACAATCCCTTCCTTGCATCATCGTTCAACAGCATTTGCTTCCATTCTCTGTTTCCTTTTTTCTTTTTTTTTTCTGGATGTACACTGAAGCACTCAGGAGTATACAATCATTTAAACAACCAAAGGGCACTCCCCGGCCATCAGCAGACAGCCCATCTCCCTCTATGAGTCCAGGGTCCCCAGCCACTCCATCTCTCCACATCATTGTTTCTGCCTCCATCGCTGTTGTCACTGCTTCTCTGGGTAGTGTCCCTCACTC
>NW_006408630.1:7261240-7261783 GCF_000296735.1 Chrysochloris asiatica
TCTTGCCTTTTATGTTGGGGTTTTACAGAGTGTTTATATGGTTGTCTGTGTGGCCAGACCTGCTTTTTTCTTGATGGGTAGGCAGGTGTAAAGGGTCCTGCACAAGTTAACTTTAGGGCTGGGTCCTAGAGTCAGATGTCATAAGCAGCTGCCAAAGGGTCAGCCCATGGAACCAATGGGGCTCCTCCTTTCTGTGCCATGGGAAAAACTATGGGCTCAACGCTGGACCCTTTTTGGGGTGCATGCCCAAAAAGCATCCAGGCTGAGCAGAGAAGTCGTGTTAGGGAAGAAGTAGAAAAAATGTTAAGAATCCCCCACACCTCTTTTTGCAAATGTTGCTGTGTGGGTTTTAGCACTGGTTCACTGTGTCAGTCTCATTGTAGGCCCGCCCTCTGAACTCAGCATAGGCAGAGTGGCCACAGAGGTAGTCCCAGGTCCTAATTGATTACTAAATCACAATCCTTTATACAGTGATTTTTCCACTGGTGGGTGCTGGAAACTGATGCACCTTATGCTAGATCCAGAGCTCTGGAGCTGTTCCTT
>NW_006408630.1:7263378-7264103 GCF_000296735.1 Chrysochloris asiatica
GTAAGTAACACTTTTCTTTTCCCTGGCTGCTTTTAGGATTCTAGCCTTGTCTTTGATTATGAGAACTAGATTATGATATGTTTTGGTGATTTTCTTTCGGGATCTATCCCTCCTGGGGTTTGTTTAGCTTCTTGAATGCTTATTTTCTCATTCTTCAAGATGTTAGGGAAATTTTCTTCCATAATATTCTCAATTATCTCCTCTGTGTACTTCTGTGATTCTTCCTGTTACAGAACACCAATAATACTCAATTTATTCCTTTTCATGTTAGCCAACATGAATCTTAGACTCTCATCAGATTTTTTTAAATCCTTTTTTCTGCTTGCTCTTCTATCTTAGCAGTACTGAGAGATTTGTTTTCCAGCTCCCTGGTTCTGACTTCTATCTTTTCAGTTCCACTTTGCCCTTTCAAAGTTTTGTCCCTTTCTGATATTTTATTATTAATCATCTTGGGCCTCTTTTTGCATATTTTGAATTGTTTCCAATGCTATATCTATCTTGTTTGATTGCTCCTGTAGCACTTTCCAGACTTCTTCCTTAGTTTCCTCGACCCTTCTGTGGAGCATTTAGATTTGTTTCCATATCATTCTTCTGAATTCCTTCTCAGGCAGATCTAAAGCCTGCTCATCTTCTAATGAGAACTCTATGTTTGCCTCCAGCTCATTTGTCTCAGTTACTCTTTTCTGGTTTTGGACATGTGCTGAGATCTTTTGTTGCTTTATCTT
>NW_006408630.1:7265443-7266573 GCF_000296735.1 Chrysochloris asiatica
ACCACCACCACCATCGTATTTGCAGAACTAGTCTAGGATAAAGGACCATATGTTTTCTAGTATGTAACATAAATAATTACTCTATTATTAGCAATATGAATTTTCATCTATATAAATCAGTGCCCAATGATAAGCAATACAGATTTTCAGCATCATTTCATATTTGTAGGGAGCCCTGCTAACACAGTGGGTTAAGTGTTAAGCTGCTTATTGCAAGGTTAGTGGTTCAATCTACCAGCCACTCTTTGATAGAAAGCTGAGGCTGTCTTTTTCATACAGATTTACGGTCTCAGAAACCCAATGGGGTAGTTCTACTCTGCCCTATAGGGTCACTATAAGTCCAAATGAACTTGATGGCAGTGAGTTAGAAGTTTATTTTAGTGCATAGTTGCAGCATCTATGCTTGGAGAGATGAGGTAAGAAAGGCATGCAGGGGCTAGAGGGAGTCAGATTCTATAGCTTGTCCAGGATTGTGAAATAACATGGTTTCTTTATGTTCAGATGATTTGAGTTTACATAATGGTAGAAAGCAATTCTCATGTAGCATTTCATCACCTTCACCTGGAAAGAGTTGTTGTTGTCTAGTACTGTCAAGTTGATTCAAACCTTTAGCAACTCTGTATAGGGCTTCCGAGGAATAGCTGGTGGGTTTGAACTACCGACACTGCTGTTAGTAGTCCAGTCCAGTGATTATCCTATAGTGCCATGCTTGTTGAGCATAAAGAAACACAAGTGAGTACCCCCAAATAACTGAAAAGAGTTTAGTGATACACTGAAAAAATAGTATATATTTTAGCTTGCAGAGATAAACAAGACCACCATCTCTCCATTAATAGGAAAATCACACATCTTACAGAGTCAAAGCTCAAAATTATTATGTTTCTTGAGAAGCCATCTTTACAGGGAACTCTTGTTATTAAATGCCTTTAAGTCAGTTCCAACTCATAGGGTTTCCTAGGCGGGGACAGTGGATTTAAACCACAGCTGTGGGGTCGATTCTGACTCATAGAGACACTGCACAGGATCAAAAAGCCTCATCTTTCTCTGGAGAATGGCTGGTAGTTTTGAATGCTGTCCTTGAGGTTAGTAGCCAGACTCGTAACCACTACACTACCAGAGCTCCTTGTTGA
>NW_006408630.1:7270343-7271893 GCF_000296735.1 Chrysochloris asiatica
GATGGACTCAAGTGTGGCAGCGGTAGTGAGGTTGGCCCAGGATCAGACATTGTTTCGTTCTGCTGTGCATGGGGTCGCTATGGGTCGGTTCTGACTCGATGACACCTGACAACAACAACAACATTGTAATCAACACAGTCAAGGTCTTTGCATAGTTAATAATAATAATAATAATAAAACAGTAAACATCTTTCTGGGATTCTCTGCTTTCTGCCAAAATCCAACATATGTCAGCAATAGTATCCCTTGTTCCAAGTCCTCTTTTGAATCCAGTTTGAACTTCTAGCAGCTCCCAGTGGATGTACTTCTGAAAATGTTTTTTAAATTATCCTCAGCAGAATTTTAATTGCATGTAATGTTAATGATATTGTCTGATAATTTCCATATTCCATTAAGTCACTTTTCTTTTGAATGGGCACCAATATGGATATCTTCCAATCCAACGGCTAAGTAATAGACGTACAAATTTCTTGACATAGACTAATGTGTGCTTCCAGCATTTCATGAGTTTGGTGAAACCGTTCTGTTTGTATTCTATCAATTCCAGGTGCCTTGTGTTTTTACTGGTGTGGCTCTGTAGGACAAACACTGGACTGGTAACCACAAAACTGGAAGTTCAAACTCACCTGTTGCTCCTCAGAAACCCTGTACAGGATCTCTGTGAATCAGAACTGATTCCATAGCACTTAACAACAAAAATAACACATTCAGTACATCTTGCACTTCTTCCTTCAGTGTTAACAGTTCTTAATAATATGATTCCTCCTGAAATGTTTGAAAAGGGACCGGTTATTTTTTAACAGTGACTCTGTGTATACGTTCCATCTTATTTTGATGTTTTCTGCACCTTTCAATATTTTGTCCATGTTGTTATTGTTGTTTACGTGTCATCAAGAAGGTATTGACACATAGTGACCTTATGTACAACAGAATGAAACAGTTCCCAGTCCTACACCAGCCTCACAATCATTGATATGCTTGAGCCCATTGCTGCTGTCACTGTGAAACTATAACTTGTTGGGGGCCGTTCTCTTTTTTGCTGACCCTTTACTTTACCTGCAGTCCTTCTCCAGGGACTGGAGCTTCCTGACAATATGTCTGAAGTGTAAGAGGCAAAGTCTGGCTATTCTGGCTTCTAAGGAGTCTTCTGGCTGTACTTCTTCAAACAACACTCTCGGCAGTCCATGGTCTTTTTAATTGTCAGCTCCAAAACCGTAATTGAAATGCTTCAATTCTTCTATGGTCTTCTTTATTTACTGTCTAACTTTGACATGCATATGAGGTTATTGAAAATATCATGATTTGCATTACACACACCTTAGTTCTCAAACTGAAACCTTTGCTCCTTAACACTACAAAGAGATCTTATGTAGCAGATTTGCCTACCACAATATATTATTTGATTTCTTGACTACTGCTTCCATGAGTTAATGGTGGATCTGAGCAAAATGAAGTCTTTGACAACTTCAATCTTTTCTCCATTTATATTTATATTATTTGTTGGTCCAGTGGTGAGGATTCTTGTTCTCTTTAAATTGAAGTGCAAACCA
>NW_006408630.1:7273105-7278099 GCF_000296735.1 Chrysochloris asiatica
TGTTCTTGATAATATCCCACACTCTTCTTGTCTTCAGTCTAATATCTAATGCAACAAAGTAAGATGATATCTTAACTCAGGTGGGATATTTTCAAGGTCATATTCTGCTTCTCCTGGACTTGTTTTCATTTTCTTCAGCTACAGCCTGAACTTGCATGTGAGCAATTGATGGTCTGTTCCACAGTCTGTGTCTGGTCTTGTTTTGGCTGATGATATAGAATTTTTCCATTGATTCTTTCCACAGATGTAGTCAATTTGATTTCAATGAATTTCATCTGTAAGGTCCAAGTTTATAGTCATCTTTTATTTTGTTTTATAAAAGTATTTGCAATGAGCAAATCATACGTCTTGTGAATTTGTGTCATGTGATCTCCAGCATTTCTATCACCAAAGCCTTTTTTGTCCAATAACTGATTCTTCCTCTTTGCTTTCCAAACTTTGCATTCCAATTTCCAGTAACTTGATTGCATGTTTAATCAATTTCAGACCAAAGAAGTTCGTGGAAATCTTCAATTTCATCACTACTGCTTTAACGGATGCTTTTGTAAGTTTGAATAACATTTGTATCAATTGGTCTACCTTCATGCATATGGATATTATCCTATCACAGTACGACATTGTCTGTGATGATATTGAACTTCTTCACCCTTGATTCCCTCAGATGAGGGGCAAAAACATTATTTTAAATAACTGGCTCACATAATTCTGAGGGTCTGTAGTTTCCAAAACCCATACATGATCAAGTGACAGACTTGTGCAAGTTTGAGATTCTACATTTAAAACTAATATTTTTATTGAGAAACCACCTTCCCAGGGTATTTTAAATCCACAACTATTATCAGAACCCTTGTTCCATAATGCAGTATAGCATATATGAACTTAAACCATGACTTCTGAGGGTTATTGGCCCTATTATGGTTTAATATTTATAGGTCATATGATAGCAAGATTAAAGAGTGAAGTTCTTTTAAAATTTCTATCTATATCTGAAGGTACAACACGTCCTAGAGAAACTCCCTTTTCAATTGATTACATTGCATTTCATTAAACCATATTATGTAAGGTAATTTGCTCTACCCAAATCCAATGATTCAATCACATATAACTATTCCATGACAGCAACTAGAATATTAGTATTTGACCAAATCATAGAGATCCATAAACTAGCTTTATTGATACATAAAATAACCATCATAGTCACTGACATAATTTTCACTTAGTATTTATTTACTGTTTCAAAATGAACACCTCTTTATCTTTAATATTGTTTTGACTGACAAAAATAGTGGATACATCAAAAACAAATAATTCAAATCAGAAAGGATGTTTCACATATTTTCTTGATTTATAGAAATATTTATGTTCACTATCCACATTATGTACATCATTCACTTTGTAATAAATGAAGTTGTGACAAATAGTCTCTACAAATTTTTGTTTTTGTTGTTATTAGATGCTGTCACATTGGTTTCGACTAATAGAGACTTTATGGACAACAGAATGAAACATTGCCTGGTACTGCACCATCTTCACTATCTTCCTTATGTTTGAGCTCACTGTTGTAGCCACTGTAATCTATCATACTGAGAGTTCCAAGCATGATGACCTACCCCAGGGACTGGTCTCTCCTGAAAATATATCCAAAGTACATATGACTAAGTCTCTCCATCCTTATTTCTAAGGAACATTCTGGCTGGAATTCTTCAAACACAGATTAGTTCATTATCCTGGTAGTTCGTGATATATTTAGTATTCGTCTCCAACACCATAATTCAAAGGCATACGTTTTTCTTTATTCTTCCTTATTCATTGTCCACTATTCAAATGCATATGAAACAATTGAAAATACCATGATTTGGGTGAGGCACTCCATTATTTTCAAAGTGGCACATTTGTTTTCTCACACTTTAAAGAGCTTTTTTGCAGATTTGCCCACTGCAAATGGCATTTCATTTACTGACTGCTTTTTCCAATGGCATTGATTATGGATGCAAGTAAGATGAAATGCTTTTACAATGTCAACCTTTTCTCCATTTATTGTAATGTTATTATTTGTTCACTTGTGAGGACTTTTGCTTTCTCTATGTTGAGGTGTTTTCCATACAGAAAGCTTTAGTCATTAATCTTCAATTACTCTTCTCTCTCAGGACACAATATTGTGTCATCTGCAAATCACAGGTTGTTAATGATTCCAATCCTAAAGGGATATTCTTCATGTAGTCCTGTTTCTTGTGCTATTTGTTCAGCATGCAAATTGAATAAATATGGTGAAATGATACAATTGTGACACATATCTTTCCTGTCTTTAAAACATGCAGTACTCCAAATTCTGTTAGAATGATTGCTTCTTAGTCTATGTAAAGGTTAAACATAAACACAATCTGTTCTGGAATTCTCATTCTACACAATGTTATCCATAATTTATTATAATCCAGACAGTTAAACACCTTTGCAAAGCCAATAAAGCACTAGTAAACATCTTTCTGATCTTCTCTGATTTCAGCCAAGATCCATCTGATATAAGCAATGATGTCCCTCAATACATTTCCTTTTCTGAATCTGGTTTGAATTTCTGGCAATTCCCTATACTACAGGAATGTTTTATGGACTATCGTTAGTAAAATTTTACTTGTGTGTGATATTAATGATATTGTAACAATTTTCAGTCTGTAGAATCACTTTTCTTTGAATTGAGCATAAACATGGATTTCTTCTAATCTGTTAACCAGGTAGCTATCTTCCAAATTTCTAATTGGTATCCCACCGATTCCTGGAAATTTGTTTTACGCTAATGCCTTCAATACACTTTTGACTTCTTCCTTCAATATGCTACCTCCTGAAGTACATGACCAATTATTTTGGCACAGTGATCCTATGTATTCCTTCCATCTTCTTTTGATGTTTCCTGCATTATTCAATATTTTGCCCTTAGAATTCTTCAATACTGTAACTCAAGGCTTAATTTTTTTTTTCAGTGCTTTCAGCTTGAGAAATGCTGAGTGTGTCCTTCAGTTTTTGTTTTCCTACTGGAGGTCTTTGCACATTTCATTAGACTTTGTCTTTTTAAGCAGTATTTTGAAATTTTCAGTTCATCTTTTTTACTTCAACATTCCTTCATTTTGCTTTAGCTTTTTAAGATTTAAGATCAAGTTTCAGAGACACTTCTGACATCTGGTTTGAGCTTTCTTTTTTTCTCTATCTTTTTAATGACTTTTTGCAGTCTTCATTTATAATGTGCTTGGTATCATCCCACAACTCATCTAGTTTTTGGTCGCTATAATTTTTCTAATCTTTAAGTAGATAAAAATTATATAGATTGCAATATTTCTCATCTCTACAATTTTAACTCTAACTAAAGAAGAAAAAGTTTTCAGTCAACCTATCACCCTAGAGTGTGGGCAGGAAGAAGGCACTGGGAGTCAGAGATGATTCAGATGAAACATCTATTTTCTGATTAGAAAGAAGTAATATAGTTAAAAATAAATCAAATAAACTAGATATTTGATAGGTAGAATACTAGGGCCAATGTTTAATCTAAAGTACTAATTTTCTTTTAAGAGCTTATTTCCTTTTTTACCACTGTTTCTCAAATCATAACATGATTCATGCTGCCAAATAAAATATCATCACTTTCCTTTAATAAATATGAATGTGATTTTTATATAACACCAAGAAGACTTCTGGTGTGGCACTTTAGGATCAGCACTGGACTGTGAACCATAAGGTAGGCAGTTCAAACCCACCAACTACTCCTTGGAAACATTATACAAGATAGCTCTGGGTCAGAACTGGCTCAACACAATTAACAACTCAAGAGAAAGGAAGACCAAAAAAGAATCAATGTCTTTGAATTATGCTATTGACAAAGAATATCAAGCATACTGTGAACTGACAAAATAACAAACAAATCTATCTTGGAAGTAGTACAGCAGATTGTTTCCTAGGAGCAAGGATGGTGAGACATTGTCTTATGTGTTATGAACATGCTATCAAGAGGGATCAGTTCCTGGAGAAGACCATCAGGCTTGATAAAGTAGAAGGTCAACAAAAAAAGAGGAAGATGCTCAATGAGATGGACTGATACAGTGTCTGCCACAATAATCTCAAATATAGCAACGATTATGAGGATGGCATGGAACTGAGCAGAGTTTCATTCAGTTATATGTATAGTCAGAATCATCTCAGTGGCACCTTACACACCAGCAGCATCAGAGAGGGAATAATTAGTAATTCTCAAAGCATGTGTTTTGCCTTGTAAATTTTTGGTAACATGTATATGAAACAATGACAATTGCTATTATGAAAATTTTAATAAAGGAGAAAATGAAATCAGAGACATAGCTGTTATAAATTGTTAATCCAAACCCACTTTGAGATACTGCTATTTGAAACAATAAATAAATTATAACGTAAGTTTAGAATTGTTTGGAGGGCTATTAATGATAACCTTCCAGTTATAAATACTTGTCTGGTTAAGGAAAACTGAGAATTGTGTTCTTACCAAATCAAACTTGATCGTTTTGATACATTCAGATAGACAAATATCAACTATGACACTGACAGAACTGAATAAACTTAAATTGAGTTAGTGAAGAATTAAACTATTTATTCCAATAAATAAATTAATAGGAAAAAATAGCGAGTATGCCAATATAGTATAGGTGTCAGGAGTGAATTTTTAAGTTTGTTACCAAAAGAGACATATATTTTTTAATACGTGTCTCAAGGCTTTTTTAGATTTTCAAGGATAGGAGCATAATTTCTCTAAACCTCTTTCGCCTTAACTGGTGTCAGTTTGTCATTAGGACAAATTGTTTTTAAGTTAATTATACTCTTTTCCCCTGGAAGGAACAAATGTTCTGCCAAGTCCAAAAATCAAGACTTAGAGATTAAATGAAAATAGCAGTTATCTGATATGCAAGCAAGGGTGCATTTGATAACATCACATTAAAGAAACAATACTTTAACATACAAATAATTATTTAATAATACTA
>NW_006408630.1:7278453-7287861 GCF_000296735.1 Chrysochloris asiatica
TATATGCTTTCTTTTTAATTTTCTATTAGCAGTAGAGTTCTGATGTGGCACTTTTGGATAAGCACTGGAATGCCAACAGCAAGGTTGGCAGTTCAAACTCACCAGATGCTCCTCAGAAATCCTATATAGGTTCGCTATGAGTTAGAATCAACTTGATGTCACTTAACAACAGAGGTTTTAGTGCCTCACAGCCAAACACATCTCTATACAACACACATCTAACTTAAAGGTACCTTAGTAAGATGAAATAGAATTTTTCAACAATCAGATATTCCTATGTTGTTGTAGTTGTTAAGTGATGTTGAGTCAGTTCTGAATCATAACAACCCTACATAGGGTTTTGGAGGCTATAAATCTTTGTGACACCAGAGAGCCTCATCTATCTTCCAAGGACAGCACGTTGGGCTTGTGGTTCAAAGTTCATTGCTTATCCTACAGATCCTCCAAGCTCTACAGACATTATCATAAGAACTGGAAATCCAGGTATGGGCACTAATCCAAAGTCCAATCAAAGAAGCAGTTCAGCACCTTGTCAGCAGAGAAAACATCCTCCATGGTGAGAGGAGAAATATAAAGCAAAGAAGCAATAACCTGGGCAGGATATCTCTCAGCTCTAGAAGAAAATGCAGTCAGTTACTAGATATGAAACCAAACTAAATCAGACAAGGAGAAAGAGTATTTCACATTGAGCCCAGTGGTTGAAAACAGAAGTTCTGTATAGTTTGCATAGTCTGGGATAGTGAGAGGATGGAATGTAAGCCTTGGGAGGTAGGAAGTCTATGAACCATTTTATATACTATGGAAATAATTAGTAATACAAATAAAATTAAATTCTTATTAATTTGAGGTGCAAATATCTAGAAAATTGATGGCATTGGTATTGATTATCACCTGTTGTGGTGCTGTATGATAGGCACTGGACTGTGAACCATAAGGTTGTCAGTTCAAATCCAACAGCTGCTCCCTGAAAACTCTTTACAGGGTCGCTATGAGTTGGAATCGGCTCAATGACACTCAACAACAACAACCATGTTTTTAATCACTGATCTTGTCAGTTTTATTAGTAATCAATACTCTACCTTGCCTATTAAAAGAAATCTCATTGCTTTGAATTTCTTTTGTTTTGCTTCTTTTGTTTGTATTGTATTGGAGAAGTGGGCGGAGCACTTGAAATTGACATGTCATATTTAAATACATCCTTCAATAATCTCAGATCTCATCTTTCTTTGCAATAAGGCTTTCTTATATATTTATTTTCCACTTTACCTGCTAAAATACACTTAAATGCTATCCATCTGATATACATTGATTTGGGTTTATTCATTTTCTAAATCATTGTAAATGCAACCTGAGAGAATGTGGTAGAAAAGTGGAGGCAATTATGAATAGCATAGATTCTGCCTCAGCTCTTACTTTTATATGTAGGCTTCAATTGCTCTTACCTAGTCTCTGGAAAAAAACTGGGTCACACACTAATTGTTTAATCCAATGATCATGAAGATTGAACAAGATTAGGCAATGTTTTGTTCTGTTATACATGAAGTCATGATGAGTCAGGGCTAACTCGATAGCAACAAACAACAACTATTATCATTTCTGGAGTCCTTGAGTAGTGCTGTAGGATTAGTACTAAAATGCAAGGTCAGTTTGAACTCATCAGGGTCACTATGAATTGGAACCAATTCAATGACACATGGGAGAAAGATGAGGCTTTCTGCTCCCATAAAGATTTACAGCCTTAGAAACCCTGTTACAGGGTCACTATGAGTCAGAACCGACTCCACGGCAAGTAACCACCACCACCACCAATGACACTTAAAAAGAATCACATTATTATTTCTAACAGCCTAACAGAAAGGACCACCACTTGTCTGTCAGTTTGGCATACTGTGGTGGCTTGTGAGTTGCTGTGATTCTGAAAGCTATGCCACTGGTATTTTAAATACCAACAGGTTCACCCATGGTGAACAGGTTTCAGATGAGCTTCCTGACAAAGAGTAGGAAGAAGGAGTGATGAACTACTTCCAAATATTTAGGCACTGAAACCCTTATGAAAAGCAGTGAAACACTGTCAGATATAGTGCCAGAAAATGAGCCTCTCAGGTTGGAAGGCACTCAAAATGCGACTGGGGAAGAGATGCCTCCTCAAAGTAGACTTGACCTTGATGATGCTAATGGAGTAAGGCCCGTGGGAGAAAAGGACCTTAAATTGCTGATGGGACACAACTCAAAATGAAGAGAAACAGCTGTAAAAATCCATTAATAATCAGAATATGGAATGTACGAATTATGAATCTAGGTAAATTAGAAATTGTCAAAAATGAAATGGAACGAATAAACATCAATATCTTAGGCATTAGTGAGCTGAAATGGATTGGCATTGGCCATTTTGAATCTGACAACCACATGGTTTAATATGATGGGAGTAACAAATTGAAAGGAACAGTGTTGCATTCAATGTCAAAAAGAACATATCCAGATCAGTTATGAGGTACAACACTGTCTGTGATTGGATAATAATCATGCACCTGCGGGGAAGACCAGATAATACCATTATTATTCAAATTTATGCACCAACCACTAAAGCCAGTGAAGATGAAATAGAAGAGTTCTACCAACGTCTTCAACCTGAAATTGATCAAACATGCAATCAAGATGTATTGATCATTACTGGTGATTGGAATACAAAGGTTGGAAGCAAAGAGGAAGGATTATTAGTTGGAAAATATGGCCTTGGTGATAGAAATTATGTTGGAGAACACATGATAGAACTCTGCAAAATCAATGATTTGTTCATTTCAAATACTTTCTTTAGACAGTGTAAGAGACAACTATACACATGGACCTTGCCCGACGGAATACAAAGAAATCAAATTGACTACATCTGCGGAAAGAAACAATGGAAACGCTCCATATCATTAGTCAAAACTAGGCAAGGGGCAGATTGTGGAACAAACAATCAATTGCTCATATGGAAATTCCAACTGAAGCTGAAGAAAATGAAAACAAGCACACGAGAGTCAAAATATGACCTTGAATATACCTCACCTGAATTTAGAAATCATCTGAAGAACAGATTTGATACATTAAACACTAAAGACAGAAGACCAGAAGAGTTGTGGGATCACATCAAGAACATCATCACGAAGAGTGCAAAAAGTCATTAAAAAGACAAGAAAGAAGGAAACGGTCAAAATGAATGTCAGAAGAGAAACTATACTTGCTCTTCAGCATAGAGATGATAAATCAAATGGAAGAAATGAGGAGGTACAAGAACAGAACAGAAAACGTCAAAGGTCACCTTGAGAAGATAAAGCCAAATATTACAACAAAATGTGCAAAGATCTGGAGTCAGAAAACCTAAAAGGAAGAACACGCTCAACATTTCTCAAGCTAGGGTAACTGAAGAAAAAAATCAAGCCTCTACTTTCGTTATTGAAGGATTCTCTGGGCAAATTGTTGAATGATGCAGAAAGCATCAAAAGAAGATGGAAGGAATAAACAGAGTCCGTGTACCAATAGGAAATGGCTGATGTTCAACAGTTTCAAGAGGTAGCATATGATCAAGAGTCAAAGATACTGAAGGAAAGTGTCCAAGATGCATTGAAGGAATTGGCAAAGAACAAGACACCAGGAATTGATGGAATAAAAAATGAAATCTTTCAAGAAAGTGAGTTGGCACAGTAGGCACTTACTCATCTCTGCCAAGAAATATGGAAGACAACTCTCTGGCCAACTGATTGCAAAAGATCCATATTTGTGCCCATTCCAGAGAGGTGACCAAACAATGCAGAAATCATCGGACAATATCTTTGCTATCCCATGTGAATAAAGTTTTACTAAAGGTAATACAGAGCCGGCTGCAAGCATACATTGACAGAAGTATTCCAGATTCAAGCCAGATTCAGAAGAGGCCGTGGAATGAGGGATATCATTGCTGATGTCCGATGGATCTTGGCTGAAAGCAGAGAATATCAGAAAGATGTTTACCTGTGCTTTATTGACTATGCAAAGTCTTCAGATTGTGTGGAACATGACAAGCTATGGACAACATTGCGAAGTGTGAATATTCTGGAACACTTAATTATGCTCATGAGGAATCTGTACATGCACCAAGAGGCAGTTGTTCCAACAGAACATGGGAACACTGAATGGTTTAAAATTTAAGAAAGGTGTGCCACAGGGTTGTATTTTTTCACCATACTTACTCAACCTTTATGCTAAGCAAATAATCCAAGAAGCTAGGTTATATGAAGAAAATTGTGGCATTAGGATTGGAGGAAGACTCATTAACAGGCTGTGATATGCACATGAAACCTTGCTTGCTGAAAGTGAAGAAGACTTAAAATTTTTATTGATGAAGATCAAAGAGCACAGCTTTCAGTATGAATTGCATCTCAATGTAAAGAAAACAAAAATCCTCACCACTGGACCAATAAACAACATTCTTATCAATGGAGAAAAGATTGATGTTGTCAAGAACGTCATTCTTCTTGGATTAATTATTGACATTCATGGAAGCAGTAGCCAAGAAATCAAATGACATATTCCATTTGGCAAATCTGCTGCACAAGACCTTTTTAAAGTGTTGAAGAGCAAAATTGTCAGCTTGAGGACTAAGGTGCACCTGACCCAAGTCATGGTATTTTCTGTAACCTCATATGCATGCGAAAGCTGGACAGTGACCAAGGAAGACCACTGAAGAATTGATGCTCTTGAGTTACAGTGTTGGAGGAGAATATTGAAAGTGCCATGGGCTGCCAAAAGAACCAACAAATCTGTGTTGGAAGAAATGCAGAGTGTTCCTTGGAGGCCTGGGTGGCCAAACTTCATCTCTCATACTTCTGACATTTTGTCAAGAGTCGCTGGAAAAGGATATCATGTTTGGTAAGGTGGAGGGTCATAGGAAAAGATGAAGACCCCCAGTGAGATGGATTGGCCAAGTGGCAGCATTGATGGACTCAAGCGTGGCAACGATAGTGAGGTTGGCCTAGGATCGGCAGTGTTTCGTTCTACTGTGCATAAAGTTGCTATGAGTAGGTACCGACTTGATGGCACCTAACAACAACAACAACAACAGAAAAGAAGGAAGTGCAGTGGCTCTGTATGATAAGAACTGAATTGTGAACCACAAGTTTGGTGGGTACATCCCAGAAGGGCCATAACAACAACATAAAGGGAAGTGCATAAAGCTCTTGTTTCTGTGTCTTCCACAAAAATGAAATTGGGTAGTAATATGTATAAAGTAGGTTTCATTGTAGTTTACCTTACAGAAAATAAAACTGGTAGCTCTGCTATAAAACTGCAAGTGTAACTTTGTATGTGTTGGAGGCCAGGTTGATTTTCTTAGACTTCATAAATATAGGACCTTGCTCAGGTCTTTGAGTTCAATAAAGATTTATGGACAGAATAACATCCAAATTGAGATAGGGAACATGAACTAATATCAATGACATAATAGGAAGTTGAAGCCAATTTTCCAAGTGCAGGAATTTGTACATTCAAAAGCTTGTTGGTCAAAGAAACTATGGAAAACTTGGGAAACTTAAATGCAAGGAAGAGACATGCTAAGTTTGCCTCAATTACAAGAAAAAAATATTATAAATCTAAATAGAAAAGAAAAAACAAACAAATAAGAATCTCAAGTGTCAGAGAGCCATGCCTCATGACCAAATATAATATGGCTTAGAATAAAAGTGCAGGCATACAGAGTGAAGCCTCATAGAAACCTGAAATACATCCATCTGACAAATATTCATCGATAGGTGGTGTATTTCCAACTTTTTCTGACTACTAGGGCTATAGTGATGAACAAGGCAGATACAGGGTTCTACTTCCATCAAGCTCACCTTCTTTTAGCAATAAAAAGTACATATACAAGCTACCTCAAACAAGCAAACAAACAAAATATCAAATGAACAAAAACACCCCGGAAAGAATGATCAGTGCTAATCCAGGAATATAAAACAGGTGATGTGTCAGTCAATGAATTGTTAATTGCTGGAAATGGGTACATGTGAAGACATTTCTGAAGATGTGACACCTAGGTTGAAAACTAAATGACAAGATGAATCATTATTCATCTTGCATACATTAGAAGGAAGAGAAACCCAGATAAAGGGAACAAATATGGAAAATCCCAGAGGCAGAAATATCCTTGGCAATTTTGAAAAACAAAAAGGAGGCCAATGAGGCAAGTCATAAAGGTCACAGAATATGAGGGATATAGGTTTTAGAGGTGAGGCAAAGAGTTTGGGTTTTATTCTAAGCATGATTTTAATCTTTAAAGTTGTGTTGCTGTTGTCATTTTTTTAATGAATAAATGCACTGCATTTTCATTATGATCATGTGGGCTGCTGAATGAAAAAAGGAATTAGGGATTGATAATGATAAGGAGTTTTACTATAATTGCTATTGCTGTTAAGTGCCATCAAGTTGGTTCTGACCCATAAAAAACCCTGTATAGGATTTCCAAGGAGCAGTTGGTGAGCTTGAACTGCCCACTTGCATTTCAAACAACTTTGCAGTCTGGTGCATTAACCCACAGTGCTTTTCTGGTTTGAAACAGAGTGGTGATAGTAGAAAAGAAGAGAGGGGTACATATTTGAGAGTTATATGGAGTTAGCACTGATTGGGATGCATAGAATTGAAAAGATGAATGAAGATTAAGTTCATTTGTTCATGTTAAGAGCCTGATGATTGGTGGTTTCTGTATCTAGAATGTCTTATTTCTTTTCTCCATGTTGTTTGCTAACTTATTCTAAATTGTTGTTGTTAAGTGCCATTGAGTATGTTTCAAATCATAGGACCCTGTATAGAGTTTCCAAGCAGTGACTGGTTGTTTTGAACCACTGATCTTGTTGTTAGCAGTCTAGTGATTATCCTGCAGTGCCACATCAGGACTCCGACTCACTCTAAATAGCCCTTATTTAATTCTTTGAAAGTTATTTCGATTGATCATTGTCAGCATCACACTTAAAGAACCTAGACTGCACAGAGACTTCATAAAAGATCATTTCATAGAACATGTCCTTTATTTCAAGACCACAATCACTTAAAGAGCATGGTGGCCTATGGGAAATCATTGGCTTCTTATTTTCTCAGATATGAGAGTGGCAATCACTAAGAACATCAATACAATTAAATCTTAGCTCAAATGCTCCTTAATTTCCTTCTTCCAAGTAAAAATCTTATCTCTCTCCTCTAGTCACCAATGACACTTGATGTGCCACTTTTGCAAAAGAATGGATATTTCTCTCTCTTTTATTAATCTTTCCTTATCTAGGTAGTACAAATATGTAAGAGTTTGGGGGTTCAAATCTACTTAAAGGTACCACCGAAGACAGGCCTAGCAAGCTATTTCAGAAAGGTCACAGTAATTGAAAATCCTGTGGAGCACAGTTCTGCTTTAAAATACACGAGTTGCCATAAGTTTAAATCAACTCAATGACAGTTGGTTTGGTTTTGGTTTTATCTCTTCTGTGCATCCACCAATAACAGTTTTGTCACTTCTGCAATAGAATGTTAAAATAGAACTAATTTAGTCTCAGCTTCAACTGAAGCCACAAGATAAATTATTTTCACTTCCCATATGAGAAGCCAAGCAAGAACCAAGAATGAAATGCTGAAAAAAGGATACGTGATCCTTTAACTGGAAGCCTCTGATAAGCCAGCGACTAAAAGAAAATGATAAATAGTTAGCCTGATAGGCTGAATAACACATATCAGAGAACTATAATCTCCCAAGAGCAGTACGGTGTTGGAATATCTCTGAGACTTACAATATAAAATGTCAGGTCATGATAGTATTAGTTAAGCAAGAACATAATTCTCTTTCCTCTTTTCCCATGCTATCATCACCCAATGTCAAACACTGGAAAGTTTAGAAATGACTATGGAGAGGACTGAAAATAGAAAACTTCTATTTCAATGAAAACCTCTGTTGTACTACAGAAAGCCAACTTCCAACGGTTCCGAAGTGGTAAAGTGAAGTAACTTTACTTTAAATAAAGTTTTTATTATTACCCGGACATAGTAATTACTAGTTGTTGTTGTCATTAAGTGCTGTCAAGTCAATTCCGACCCATAGTGACCCTGTATAGGGTTTTCAAGGAATCTTTATTAATGAAAGTGACTGGAAAAAAATCTTGGGGCTTGCCCTAATTTTCTTCCAATGGGAAGCAAGAATGAATTTGATTTAAAGGAAGGCAAAAATAAAATTATTTCATAATTATATCACATGAGTCTTATTTTACTAAGAAAATAGAAGCAGTCAGAAAAGAACTCCGACAATCTCTCATTACCAAGTCTTCACACACGGTTGTAAACTAGTCTAATCTAACCCACCATCTCATTGATTTTGAAGGAATAGTTTTACATTCTGAGTGAATGCTAATCCTAAACCTTTTCAAAAGATTCCAGCACCTCTAATCAACTCAAGGATGTGACTTCTCTTTCCTTGTTCATATGCATCATTTAAAATTTAAAAAAAGAAAAAAGGCAAAAAGCATGCTTTTACTTTTTAGTTTATCATTCTCCTCCTCTTCTTGTTCGTTAAACTCATGCCAACCAGATTCTTACCTTCTATCAAAATTAGTCTTGACAAGGTTACCAATGAGTTCCCTGTTATTAAATTCAATTATATCACATGAGTCCTATTTTACTAAGAAAATAGAAGCAGAAGGTCAATACTCAATCTGTTTTTCACATAATTCATTAAAAGCACTCGAAACAGTGAATCACTCCAACTTTCTAGACACACTTTCTTCTAGGATACCATCTCTTCTGGTTTCCCTCTTCCTTCACTGGTTTTCTGTATCCACTTGATTTCAATCTCCATATCCACTTGATTTACCATCCCAAACTCTTAACATATCTTAAGATGTCTTAACTCTTAATAAGTCTGAAGACGTTTCTGTTTTCAGCTGAAAATCATTTGTATGGTGATATCATCCAGTGTCATGGTTTTGAAAATTATGTAAGTAAATAATTCTCATATATTGTATTTCCAGGACAACTCTAAACCAGACCTCTCACAACTCTAAGTTCATATAGAAAATTGCATACTCTGTATTTCATTTAGAAGTTCAATCACCATCTCAAAATGTTCAAAGGAGCCTCCTAAACTATCTTCTAAAGTTGACTGCATTCATTGCTTTTCTCATTTCTGATCATAGCAACCTTATTCTTCCAGGCGTTCAGGCTCTACAGATGGAAGATAGTCTTAACTTCTCTCTTCCATTTCATCAGCAAGTCCTATAAAGTGTTCCTTGAAATTATATATACAATCTTCCCATTATCTTGCCATTTTCATTTCTACCACTCTGGTCAAATCTGCTATCAATTCTTGATTTAATTATTAATAGGAATGTGAATGATTATATCCTACTTCTATCCATTCTTCTTCTT
>NW_006408630.1:7290388-7304556 GCF_000296735.1 Chrysochloris asiatica
CCATAGTTTCTTATGATCCACACAGTCCAATGCCTTTGCATAGTAAACAAAAGACAGGTAAAGTTCTTTTTGGTATTCTCTGTTTTCAGCCAAGAACTATATGGCATCAGTAATAATATCGATCATTCTACGTTCTTCTATGTTCTTCTCTGAATCTGGCCTGAATTTCTGGCAGTTCCTATAAATGCATTGCCACCATTTCTTAATTGCTTTAGTAAAAATTTCCATGTATGCGATGTTAATGATAATGCCCAATAATTTCCACATCCCATTGGGTCACTTTTTTGGGGGGATGGGCACAAATATGGATCTCTTCCAGTCAGTTGATCAAATAATTGTCTTTCAAATTTCCTGGCATAGATGAATGAGCAATTTCAGCATTACATCCATTTTTTGAAACATCTCAACTAGTATTCTGTCAATTTTTGGAGTTTTCTTTTTTGCCAATGCTTTCAATGAACCTTAGAGTTCCTCTTTCAGTACCATCAGTTCTTCAGCATATGGCTACCTCTGGGAATGATTTAATGTTAACAGACTCATTTTGGTACAGTGACTATTATTTGCTTCTTATTTTAATGTTACTTATTTAGGTCAATATTTTGCAAATAGAACCTTCCAATACTGCAACTCAAGGCTTGAATTTTTTGTTTACTTCTTCCAGGTTGAAAAATGGTGAGCATGTTCTTCCAGTTTGGTTTTCTAATTCCAGGTTTCTTCACATTTCATTATAATACATTACTTTGTCTTTTGAAGATGCCCTCAAAAATTTTCAGTCTTTCCTTTCATCATTTCTTTTATTTAATTATTCTACATTCAAGAGCAAATTTCAGAGTCTCTTCTAATATCCATTTTTATATTTTTCTCTTTCTTGTTTTATTTTAATAAGTTTGTTTCTTTCTTCATGTACAATGTCCTTGATTTCCTCCCACAACACATCTGGTCTAGACCATTAGTATTCAATGCATCAAATCCATTATTGAGATGGCCTCTAAATTCAGATAGAACATATTTAAGGTCATATTTTGGCTCTTGTATACTTGTTTTCATTTTCTTCAGCTTCAATTTGAATTTGCATGTGAGCAATTGATTTGTGTATTCCAACGTCAACCCCTGGCCTTATTCTGACTGATGATCTGGAGCGCATCCATCATTCCTATCCAAACACATTGTCTGTGTATTCTATATGGTGGTCTCTATGTGTATTGTCACCACTTTATGTTGTTGAAAACATAGATTTTTGCAATAATTTAGTCACTGGTCTTGCAAAACTTATCATACAATATCTCACTTTTTTTTTTAATCACCAATATTTGCCTGCTACTGATGGTTCTTTGTTTCTAACTTTTGAATTTTCATCATCATTAATTATCAGTGCATCTTTATTGCATGTTTAATCAATTCCAGACTACCAAATTTGGTAAAAATCTTTCATTTCTTTATCTCTGGCATTAGTGATTGGTGTGCCAATCTTAAGAATAGCCCTATTAACTGGTCTTCCTAGTAGGCATATATGTTATTTTTAAGTGCATTTGAGTTAGTTCTGACTCAAAATCTGTGAAGGGTTTCCAAGGACTTAGCTGGTGGGTTTGGGCCACTGATGTTGTTTTTGGCAGTCCATTGCTTATCCTACAGCACAACAAATGATTATTATCTTATCACTGACATCATTGTACTTCAGGATAAATCTTGAAATGTTTAATTGACAATGAATGTGACAACATTCCTCTTAAATCTGCCATTTCTGTTATAATATGCTGTATGGTTTCCTGATATGAAATAGAAAATACCAATCCATTTGAGTTCTGTAATGCCTAAGATACTGATCTTCAAGCATTCCATTTATTTTTGATGACTTCAGATTTTCTTAGATTCATACTTTGTATGCCTAACATTCTAATTAATAATGGATGCTTTCAGCTGTTTTTTCCTTTTTCTTTTTTTCTTCCAATTTGAGACCTATGTTAGCAAATGAAGATTCAAAAGTTATACTCAATCCATGTCACTGATGTCAACTCTACTTTGAGGAGACAGCTCTTCCCCAGTCATATTGCCCATGCCTTCTGGCCTGAGGGGCTCATCCTTCAGTACTATATTAGTCAATGTTCTTCTGCCATCTATAAGATAGCAGATTTTCATTGTCCTGTTTTTGTTTTTGTTTTTTTGAATCATAATGACAGGTCGTTGTTGCCAGTTAGTCTTAGTTTGGAAACTCTGCCCACCATTGAAGACCCTGCTGATATTTGAAATCATACAGCATTATAGTAACATTCAAGCTACCTCTTTATGACAAACTGACAGATGAGAAATAGAAGTACATGGTAGACACTAAAACCCTATTTGACAAAGAAACTTTGAAGTTTCTCACCCCTGCTATTCTCCCAAATACATAAACACAGTTATAAAAGCTATTATTTCTTAGAAGATTGATTTACATTTGTTGTTGTTAAGTGCCACTGAGTCAGTTCTGACTCATAGGGACTTTGTATAGGGTTTTAAAGGAGCAGCTGGTGAGTTTGAACGAGGGACCTTGGAGTTAAAACTGACCTTGAGGTCCAGTGCTTATCCTATAGTACTACACCAGCATGTGCTTAATAAATAATAATTGACTTGTATATTAAAAGTCATTACAATTAAAGGCAGACAATTCTGAATTATTAACAACTGAAAATCTTAGGAATAAATGTTGTCAGATATAGTGCCAGATGATGAGTCCCTCAGATTTGAAGGACTCAATATATGAGTAGGGAAAACTGCTCATTTTCCATGAGTAAACATTGAGAAGTATTCTGAAAGTTGTCAAAAATGATATTGTTGTTGTTGTTATGTGCTGTGGAGTCGGTTCTGACTCATAGCGACCTTGCACAGGGTTTCCGAGGCTGTTAATCTTTACGGGAGCAGAGCATCTCATATTTCTCCCACGGAGCAGCTGGTAATTTCCAACTGCTGACCTTGCAGTTCACAGCCCAATTTGTAACCACTACGCTACCAGAGCTCCCTTAGTGAACTGAAATTGCCTGCTATTGGCCAGAAAACAATATGATTTACTATACCAAGAAAGACAAATTTGAAAGATATGGAGTCACATTCATCATTGAAAAGGACATTTCAACATCTCTCTTGAAGTACAATGCCAGTTGTGACAGGATTATATATCCATATACCTATAAGGAAGACCAGTCAATGCCAGTGTTATTCAAATTTGTGCACCAACCACTAAAGCCAGTGCTGATAAAATTGAAGAATTACACCAACTTCTCAGGCTCAACTTGATCAAGGTGTAATGATAAATATTGTTGATTAAAATGTAAAAGTTGGAAACAAAGAGGAAGATTCTATAGTAGGAAAATATGGTGTTAATGATAAAATCATGCTGAAGATCTCATGATAGAATTTTGCAAGACCAATGACTTACTCATTGCAAAAATTTTTTTTTTTTCCAACATAAAAGGTCACTATAGACAACAATCTCACCAAATAGAATTCACAGGAATCAAATTGACTACACCTATGGGAAGAGATATGGAGAAGCTAAATATTATCAGTCAAAAGTAGTGTAGGGGTTGAATGTGGGACAGACCATCAATTCAATTACTCATACACAAGTTCAGACAGAGGTTGAAGAAAATTAAAACAAGTTCATTAGAGCCAAAATATGAACAAGAATGTATCCCATCTGAATTTATAGATTATCTCAACAACAGATTTGAAGCATTGGAAACAAATGACAGAGATGAGAAGAGTTGTGGGATGACATCAAGAACATCAAGCATGAAGAAAACAAAAAGTCATTAAAAAGATGTGAGAAAAAGGAGACCTACACCAATGTAAGCAGTAGCTCAAAATTGGGAACAGTAAGGATCATCCCCACCCCTCCACACATGGAGATAACTTGGACATTGGATACCCAGAATGGGGGGACTACAAAGGCAAGAAGTGACTGGCTTACAAGCTTTCAAGAGGGAACCTAGATCCAGAGGGTATGTAGCAAGGTAGAATCTCCAGTGAGTAGTATCCAATCTGTCTAGGCAGGGCTAATGAAATGAAATGAATGCAGATAGGTCTTTGTGATACAATAGTGAATAATTGTTATCAGGACTGATTGTGAGGGTTGGAAATGTAAAGGTAGACATTTTGTAGCAAGGAGGGGAGTGATTAACTTTTCAGTCTAGGAGCGGAGGTCCCTGGGACCATCAAGGGAGAAGAGCCGAGAGCAGGACCCTACCCAGAGAAGCAGTGATACCTGAGATGGAGGCAAAGACAATGATGTGGAGAGATGGAGCAGCTGTAGCTGGGGAGTTTAGATCCAGAGAGGGAGAGGGGCTATATGCTGACGACCAGGGGCAAGCTTGTGTAAACACTTTGGTTGGCTGATGATGCATGGAGGGGATTGTAACCATGGCAATGAAACAATATACGATAGGATGAATGTAAAATGAACATTCTCCCATGTAAACTATCACATAATTCACAATAAAACATTAAAAAAAAAAATGTGAAAAAAAGGAAAGACCAAAGGGGATGTCAGAAGAAACTATGAAGGTTGTTCTTCAACTTAAAGAAGTTAAAGCAAGAGGGAAAAAATGATGAAGTAAAATAAATGAATAAAAACATCAAAAGGTAGCTCAAGAAGACCTAGTCACATGTTGCTTTAAAAGAAGATAGTAGGAATGAAAAGAGTTGTTCAGTCATTTCAAGAGGTAATATATGATCAATAACTGATGATAATGAAGACAGAAGTCCAAAGAGCAATCAGGGAATTGGTGAAAAACAATTTTCCAAGAATTCAAACCAGTTTTAGAAGAGGACATGGAAGTAGGAATATCATTGTGGTTTTTTTTTGTTGTTGTTGTTTTGGGTTTTTTATTGTGCGGTTTGCATGGGAGAACATCAGCTTTACACTCATCCTACATAATTTGTTTCATTGCAATTACTACAATCCCCTCCATACATCATCAAATAACCCAAGGGTACACCACACAGGCCCACCACCCAGCCACCAGCACACAACCTTTCTCCCTCCCTGAGTCCAGTGTCCCCAGCCAGTCCATCTGTCCACATCATCATCTCTGTCTCCACTCTTGGCGTCTCTGCCTCTCCGAGTAGGGTCCCACTCTCCGTTCTTCTCACTTGATGGTCCCAGGGACCTCCGCTCCTGAAGTGCAAAATCAATCACTCTCCTCCTTTTGTCAAAAACTATCTACCTCTATATTTCCTACACTCACAGCCAGTCCTTTTGGCAATTATTCACTATTGTACCATGAGAGTATGATTCCCATTTCCTTTTTCCAACCCAGTCCAAACAGATTGGAAATCATTCAGTGGTGATTCTACCTTCCCCCACTCTATCTCGAACTAGTCTCCCTCTCGAAAGCTTGTAAGCCAGTCACTTTTTGCCTTTATAGGCCCCTCATTTTGTTTAGCCAATGTCTTAATTGCCCATCCCTGTCAATCCTGTGTACCAAGGGGTGGGGGTGATCCTTGCTGTAAAAATTTGTTCCCTTTTTTGAACTACTAAATCTATAAGTATAAGTAAAGTTCATCAAATTATAGCAGGTTACTCTTCCCTTCCCACCCCCTTCTTTCTTCTTCTAGTCGAGTTCTGATCATCCAGTCATCAAAACCAGGTCAAGTGGGTACTTCCTGCAAGTATGGGTGTTCTTGTGCATCTCCCCTCACTTCATATCAGCTGGACGCTTCACTCTCCATTCTAGTCCTCTGTGACCATGTCACTGTCTCTGGGCCCAGGAATCCCCATGTCTTGCCATACTGCTGGCCATCCAGGTCTCCACCCAGGTTCACAGGGGTCTATTGAATGTGGTCAGGCTTAGCTCACAAATTCATTGCTGTTTCCCCCCCTCTTCCCTTATCGATCACCAGCCAGACCACATGCCTGCTCATGTATTCCCCTTGAGTTTCAGTCTTGGAAGGGGGTTTGCTTGAGGGGTCCTGACCACTTGCCTTGATGGCTCCTGGGCGAACAGCTTACTTCTGTTCTTCTAGCTGCTCCAGGCTGGTCTACTTGTCCTTTCCATTGGAAATTTCCTACCTCAGTTGGTTCTGGATGGGGTTCTAGATTCCACCTCTGGTCTTGTGCAATGTAAAGGCTCCACAGGAAACCTCTTTTACTGGTCATCTTCTAGACTCCTTTAAGGTATTCCAATCAGTTATAGGTTGAAAATGGACTTACAAGTTTTCTGTAGTGATGATTCTGGCTATTACTTTCTCCCCACCTCAAATGTCTATTTTACAATGGTAGGCAAGGGAAGCCAAGATTCAAAAGACAGCCAAGCATCTTCACATGATTATTCTCTTTTACCCATTCAAACCATTCATCAATCCCTGTATCCCAGAGCCCTGTTATTCCAAAGTTGTGCATACATCATCATTTACCTCTGTCACAATTAGCCCATGCCAACCTGCATAACTGCTTTTCCATTAGCCTTGTTCCTTCATTCCCCATCCCCCTTCTTGTGTATTTCCCTCCTCCGCCAACCTGCACCAAAGTTATCCTGTGTCTATTCCCTACCCTGTGCCCTATCTTCCCCTCCCTCCCTCATACATTCCATACATCCTGGTGATCAGCAAATATATATGTGGTTTTTTTCCCCCCATTTTAGTGTGGGTTCCTTTTTCTTATTTTTTTACAATAATGGTCCTATGCAGTATTTCTCCTTTTGTGACTGATTAATTTCATTCAGCATAATGCTATCAAGGTTCATCCATGTTATGCGGTGACTTACAGCTTCCTTGTTATTCTTCAAGGTAACATAATATTCCATTGTGTGTGTACCATAGTTTGTTTATCCATTCTTCAGTTGATGAGCACTTTGGCTATCTCCATCTTTTTTATGTTGTAAATAGTGCTACTATGAACATTGGTGTGCATATATCTACTCGTGGTATGGCTCATATGTCTTGTGGGTAAATATCAAGAAGAGGAATTGCTGGATCATAAGGTATTTCTATTTCCAACATTCTGAGGAGCACCATATTGCTTTCCAGAGAGGTTGGACCATTTTGCAGCCCACCAACAATTTAGAAGGGTCCCAGACTCTCCGCATCCTCGCCAGCATTTATTGTCCTCTACTGTTTTGATCTTTGCTGTTAACTGGTGTGAGATGATTCCTCATTGTTGTTTAGATTTCATCTCTCTAATGGCTAGTGATTGTGAACATTTCTTCATATGTTTGTTGGCTGCCTGGATCTCCTCCTTGGTGCCCATTTTTTAATTGGGTTATTTGTATTTTTCTTATGGAGGTGTTGTAGTTCCCTATATATTTTAGAAATGAGTCCCTTGTCTGATGCGTCATTGCAAAAGATTTTTACCATTCTGTGGGTTCCCTTTTTACTATTTTAGTGAAGTCTTTTCATACACATATGTTTTTAATTTTTAGTATGTCTCACTCATCTATTTTGTCTACTTTTGTTTGTATACTTTTCAAAATGTTTGGTAGTCTGTGTATTCCCTGTATTAAAGCCCTCACATTTGTCCCTATTTTTTCATTGATGACTTTCATAATTTGGGGATTCACATTTAGATCTTTAATCCATGCTGAGTTGGTTTTTGTATAGGGCATGAGGTAAAGGTCTTGCTTCAATCTTTTGCATACCGCTTTCCAATTCTTCCAGCACCATCTGTTAAAGAGACCATCTCCTCCCCATGTAACATTTATTCCTAGATATTTCATCCTTTGGGTGGCTATTGTAAATGGTATTGCTTTCCTATTGTCCTTCTTAATGATGTCATTTTTGGTATAGAGGAATCCAACTGATTTTGGTATGTTGATCTAATAACCTGCCACTTTTCTGAATCTTCCAATGAGGTCTAGTAGCTTTTTTTACTGAGTCTTCGGGGTTTCCTATGTATAGGATCATATCATCTACAAATAGAGAGCATTTTACTTCCTCTTTGCCAATTTGGATGCCTTTAATTTTTCTATCTTGCCATATAGCTCTGGCTAAAACTTCCAAAACAATATTAAATAGGAGTGGTGACAAAAGGCATCCTAGTCTGGTTCCTGTTCACAGAGGGAAGGTTTTCAGTTTCTCTCCATTGAGAGTGATGTATGCTGTTGGTTTTGTATATATGTTCTTGATTATGTTGAGGAATTTCCCTTCAATTCCTACTTTGTTGAGTGTTTTCATCAGGAATGGATGTTGGATCTTGTCAAATACCTTTTCTGGATCAATCGATATGATCATGTGATTCTTTTCCTTTTTCTTATTTATGTGGTAGATTACATTGATTGTTTTTCTAATGTTGAACCATCCTTGCATCCCTTTTATGAAACACACTTGTTCATGAGGTATTATTTTTTTGACTTGGTGCTGGATTCTATTGGCTAGGATTTTGTTGACAATGTGCACGTCTATGTTCATGAGGGATATTGGTCTGTAGTTTTCTTTCTTAGTGATATCTTTCCCTGGTTTTGGCATGAGGTTTATGGTTGTTTCATAAAAAGTATTAGGAAGTTTTCTGTCCTCTTCTATATTCTGGGATAATTTGAGTAGAACTGGTGACAGCTCTTCCCTGAATGTTTGGTAGAACTCACCAGTGAAGCCGTCTGGGCCTGGACTTCTTTTGATTGGGAGTTTTTGATGACCTGATCAATTTCTTCTTTTGTTATGGGTCTGTTCCATGTGCACTGGAGAAGAATGTATATTGTACTATTGTTGGGTTGAATGCTCTGTGCACATCTATGAGGTCAAGTTGGTTGATTTTGTTGATTGGTTCCTCTGTAACTTTGTAGAGTTTCTTTCTGGTTTTCTATGCCTTTACGAAAATGGTGAATTAAAATCTCCTACTATAATTGTATATTTATCTATTACTTTCTTCAATTTTAGTAAGGTTTGCTTCATATGTCTTGGTACTTTTCATGGACAGTGTAGATATTTATTATGGTTATGTTGTCTTGCTAAATTGACCCTTTGATCATGAGATAGTGTCCTTATTTATCTCTGATCCTGGTTTTTGTCTTAAAGTTTACTTTATCAAAGATTAGAATTGCTTCTCATGCTTGTTTATTGTTGCAGTTAGCTTGGTGTATTTTTTTCCATCCTTTAACTTTTACTCTGCTTTTGTCTTTATGTGAAAGTTGTGTCCCTTGCAGGCAGCATATTGGAGGGTCTTGTTTTTTTATCCAATCTGCCACTCTCTGTCTCTTCACTGGTGCATTCAATCCATTGTCATTAAATATAATTATTGATTTTGTTGTTGTTAGGTGCCATCGAGTCAATACCTATTCATAGCAACCCTATGCACAGCAGAATGAAACATTGTCTGATCCCTGCTGCCATTATACTAATTTTTAGGTAGGGCTGTTTGTTCCTTTGTTCTGCATGCCTTCTTGTGCTGAGTGTGTGTGTTTGTGTGCTATTTCTTGTTGGTTTCTTCTTAGTTTTTATGTTTGCTTGTTCTGCTTGGAAGTTCATTTTCATGGTAAATTATGAAGTGTTAACTTTCGTTGGGGTTATTAACTTTTCTCTCCATTTAAGAGAATGTATTGTACCCTGTAATCTACCTGACATCCTCACCACCTGGATCTCTGTTCCTACTTTTATCCCTTATTTGGATTAATATAATTTTGATCTTCGGTTGACCTCCCAGCTCCTTTGAATTCACTGTTGCAGTTTTGTTCTGTTCTGAACTCTGCTATCTGTCAACTGAGTTCCAGATGGTGTTGCCACACCTGTCAATCTCTGGTTGTTGTCTGTTCTTGTTGGTTTTCAGTCCAAAGAACTCCCCTTAAGAAGTTTTGAAGTGCTGGCTTGGTTTTGACAAAATCTCTTAGAATCTGTTTATCCTGGAACCTTTTGATTGCACCATCATATTTGATTGAGAGTTTTGCTGGATACACTGTTCTTGGTTAGCAGTTTTTATTCTTTTAGGGTTTTATATGTTTTCCCATTGCCTTATTGCCTGCATGGTTTCTACTAAGATGTCAGAGCTTAATCTGATTTGCTTACCTTTCTAAGTTACACATCTCTTCTCCCTGGTGACATTTAGGATTCTCTCTTCATTTTTTATATTGGAGAGCTTGATTATTATATGTCTTGGTGACTTTCTTTTGGGGTCTATCTTTCTTAGGGTATGTTATGTTTCTTGAATGTTTTTCTTCTCATGTTTCAAGATGTTTTTAAATTTTCTTCCACAAGCTCTTCAACTATCTCCTCTGTGGACTTCTCTGATTCTTCCTGTTCCAGAAAGTCAACAGTTCTTAAGTTGTTCCTCTTCATGTTATGCAGCATGAATCTTAGACTCGCTTCAGATTTTTTTATCCTTTTTTCTGCTTGCTGCTCTATCTTAGTAGGATTGAGATATTTGTTTTCTAGCTCACTAATGCTGGCTTCCATCTCTTCTATTCTGCTCCTTTCCCCTTTTACTATATTGTCCATTTCTGATATTTTATTATTAATCATCCAGGCCTCTTTTTTGCAGGTTTTGAATTGTTTCCAATGCTGTATCGATATTGTTTTATTGCTCTTGTAGTACTTTCCTGACTTCTTCCTTGTTTTCCTCCACCCCTTTTCAGAGCATTTGAATTTGTTTCTATATCATTTTTCTGAATTCCTTCTCAGGCAAATCCAAAACCTGTTCTTCCTCTTCTGGGGAGCTTTTGTCTGTCTCTAGCTCATCTGTCTCAGTTACTCTTTTTTGTTTTGGGACATGTTTTGAGATCTTTTATTGTGTTTTGCTTGTCATTTCCAGTAGTTGTGTGGGTTTTTTAATGCTTAGATGGATGCTTATTGTTGTGTTATTAAGCTTACTGGGTGTCTCCTGGTGGAGATAATCAGGAGATAGGCTTTCCTTTTCATACATAATGCTTAGCAGCTGTTATTGGCTCTTCTCTCAATGGTGGAATGTTATGGGGTATGCTTGTAGCTTGGCTATATGGCCATGATTGCTGTCTCTTCTTGAGTAAAAGTTTCCACGTCCAGGAAAAATGTGTGATCAAAAGGATCAAAAGCAGAATCAATATACAATCAGAGACAACAA
Organism: Chrysochloris asiatica; assembly: GCF_000296735.1. Taxonomy (NCBI): domain Eukaryota; kingdom Metazoa; phylum Chordata; class Mammalia; order Afrosoricida; family Chrysochloridae; genus Chrysochloris; species Chrysochloris asiatica. The sequence goes on from NW_006408630.1 coordinate 7,301,385, forward strand.
CCACCACTTTGAAACAAAAATAAAACTTTGGCTGACTGGCCAATTGCCTTACTACACCATAGAAGCCACCAGAAGTGGGTTGGGGTGTTCACTCATTCAGACCCCTCCTCTAGTCACCACCATAGAGTTGCACAGATAGATCTTGAGAAGTTAATGGGAGAAAGATTGTCTACTGTTTTTGTCTCGGAAGGTCAGTTAGGTATCTGCATGTGCACAGTATAATTCTTGGGGTAGTTGCGTACTTTTATATTGTGGTTTTACAGATTGTTCATGTGGTTTGTCTGTCAGTCCTGATGGGCTTGCTTTTTTCTTGGCAGATAGGCCAGAGTAAAGGGTCCTGCACAAGTTAATTTTAGGGCTGCGCCCACAAGGCTCATGTCATAAACAGCCACCAAAATCTTTCTCTCTGTGCCATGGGAGAACTATGGGCTCAGCACTGGACTTTTTTTGAGGGGAGTGCACCCACCTGCCTGAAGGCATCCAGGCTGGGCAAAGAAGGTGTGACAGGGAAGAGGAGGGAAAAATGTGTAGAATCCCCCACACCTCTTTTTGCAAATGTCACTGCACCGCTTTTAGCACTGGTTCCCTGTACTGGTCTGACTGTAGCACCACCCTCTGAACTCTGCCCACGTGCAATGGGCACAGAGGGAGTCCCATCTTGAGTGATTCCTAACTTGCAGTATTTTCCTTTATGTCATGAATTTTTCACTTGTGCGTTCAGAAACTGATGCCCTGAACCTTATGTTAGATCCAGAGCTCTGGTGTTGTTCCATGAGCACAGCTTTTCTGGATTTTCAATCCCTCCCCAACAGAGCCTTTCTTATTTGGATGTCTCTGCCACTGCCAAAACACTGGGATATCATTGTTTGTCACATGGATCATGGCTAAAAGCAGAAAATATCAGAACATATTTGCTTGTGCTTTATTTACTATATAAAGACATTCAACTATTTGTATTATACCACTATATTGCATAGAATACTTAATTGTGTCTATGAGAAACCCATACAAAAACCAAGACACAATTGTTAGAACAGAATAAAGGGGTCCTGAATGGTTTTAAATCAGGAAAGGTGTGTGTTGGGGTTGTATCCCTTCAACATACTTGTTAAATCTGTATACTGAATAAGTAATCTGAGACTTTGGTTTATATGAAAAAGAATGTGGTATCAGTATTGGAAGAAAACTAACAACCTGCAATATGCAAATGATACAAACTTGTTTGCTGAAAGCAAAGAGAACTTGAATGCTTGCTGATGAAGATCAAAGACTGCAGACTTCAATACAGATTGCACTTCAAAGTAAAATAAATGAAAATCCTCATTACTAGACCAATAAACGACATCATGATAAATGGAGAAAAGATTGAAATTGCAACAACTTCATTTTGCTTGCATCCACCATTAATACTCATGCAAGCAGCAGTAAAAAAATCAAACTACATATTGCATTAGGCAAATCCGATGCACAAGACCTCTTTAAAGTGCTCAAGAACAAAGATATCAGTTTGAGGACTAAGATACACCTGACCCAAGCCATGATAATTTCAGTAGCCTCATATGTACATGGAAGGCCCTAGAAGAATTAATGCATTTGAGTTATGGTATTGGAGAAGAATGTGAAAAATGCCATGAACTGCCAGAAGAACAAACAAATGTGTGTTGGAAGAAATGCAGCCATAATACTCCCTAGAAGCTAGAATGGCCATATTCTCTCATACTTTGGGCAAATTATCAGGAGGACCAGTCCCTTGGGAAGGACATTGTGTGTGGTAAAGTGGAGTGTCAATAAAAAAGTGGAAGACCTCTAATGAGATGGATTGCCACAGTGACATCACCAATGAACTCAAGCATAACAACAATAGTGAAGTAGATGCAGGACCAGGCAGTGTTATGTTGTACATAAGGTCACTATAATTGAAACAGACTCCATGGCAACTAACAACAACAACATAATCTTTGAACTTTCTTTTAATCAGTGCCTCACACAGTATGTTCATTAACGAAGCAGGAAAGTATATTCTATGTAACTGCAAGAGAAAATTAACTTGCAGGAGTCAACCAGAGGGCAATCATTTATTTGCTTAATTTAACTAAAACCCAAAAGTTCTGTGGTAAGTGATTTAGTGATCAACAGATATGTATATGTAAGATTTATTTAATTCTTATCATCTAATTTAAAAGGATAACTATGTCACACCTGCAACTGAGAAAACTGAGACCCTAATGGTTTAAGGGTGACTGCCCAAAGTCATATAACTTACAGATGGGATCAGGGCACACAAACCTATATATTGTGATACTGACAGTATTGTTTTTCACTGTGCTTCAGTTTGACATTTCTAATATGTCAACGTGATGAAATACTAAGATGAGTAACTATGGGTCCTCTGTCACCAACAACTTATAAATAATAGGAGTTTTTCAGCCACAGAGTAGTCTAATTTTAAAGAACAACAACAACAACAAAAACTGCACTCAATATGAGCTTGAATACTATATAAGGTTCATAAAACATAAAGCCAATGAAAATACGCAAAGCCTTCAGTAAGATAGACTAGCATCTAGCTAAAACAACAGACTCAGATATCCAAGATCATGAAGATGGTGCAAGACTGAACAATGTTTCATTCTGTATACATAAGGCTTTCATGAGTCAGGACTGAATCAACACAACTATCAATATCAACAATATAATAAAAAAAATACAAAGACTTTCATGATCAGCACATGTGAATGAATAGTATGAGCAACAATTATTATTTTAAAGCACTATAGTGTTACAGAGCGAGATCTTGGAGCAGCAAGATTCGGAGTCCTGGTGTGGTCTTGTGGGTTAATGCGCCAGACTCCAAGGCTGTTTAAATGCAAGGAGTGGAAAGCCTCATCTATCTCACGCGGAGGGCCTGGTGGATTTGAGCTGCTGACCGCAGGGTTCACAGCCAGATTTTTAACCACTACACTACCAGGCTTCCACCTTCAAGATGGCGGATCAGGTAGATGTGTAGTGAGGAGCTCTGTCAACAACAACACGGAATACCAGGCAAAGAGGACTCATGAGATGGTGTTGGAGCTCTGTAACAAATATAAAGGTATGTTTGGAGGTTCAGAGGATTTATAGCTGGGGAATTTGCAGGAGAATCCAGAAATTCATTATTTTCTGCATCAAGACA
>NW_006408630.1:7307831-7316496 GCF_000296735.1 Chrysochloris asiatica
AGATGGATCAGCCAGGTGGCATCATTGATGGACTCAAGTGTGGCAGCGGTAGTGAGGTTGGCCCAGGATCGGACATTGTTTCATTCTGCTGTTCATGGCGTCGCTATGAGTCGATTCCGTCTCGATGGTACCTGACAACAACAACCACAACATAGTGTTATAAGTTCCAATCCCTATTTTAAAAGTAAAACATCACCAATTTTTTTGTGAGACACATTTTTTAAAAAGTAAAACATCACCAATTATTTGTGTGAGACACTTTGTTAAGTGCTGAACATCCCTAAAATGAAAGTATCATAATCCTTGACCTTATGGAGTTTTAATGTAAATGTTGTTGCTATTGTTAGGTACCATCAAGTCAGTTCCAACTCATAACAACTCTGTATAGAGTTTCCAAGGAGTGACTAGTGTGTTTGAGCTGCCAACCTTTCGGTTAGCACAGTGTTTATCCTACACTGTCACACCAGGGCTTCTTTAATGTTTATAAGTATACAAAACATATATGAACATGTGGGTAAGTATTTTGTTTTGTTCACTCTCGCTTTTACAACATCTAAAACAGACCCTGATACTAATACTATCACTGATATGGTGATTAAGATTAAAGTGAGGCCTGAGAAGAAACTGGAGATCAGTGAGAATATTGTCACAATAACCCAGGTGAAAGATGATGATGATTTGCATGGTTTTGATGACAAATAGTTGATAGAGACAAATGCATTTTTGCAAGATATTTTGGTCTTGGCTGTGGCAGCATTTGGTGGTATAGTGAACGTGGAAGTGCGAGAACAATTCCCTTATTTCAGGAGTGAGCTCTTGGGTAGAGATAAAAGATAAACAAAACAAGAATACTGTGGTTACATACAGGGAAGAACTTATTTACCATATTAAAAAGAATAATATATAAAGTAATCCTTTATATGTGTGAAATCTGCAGTTGAAAATAAATAAGAGAATAACAGAGAACTTTTCCTTGGATGAGTGACATTCACATTCTGGAATGGAAAGTTTCTCGTGAAGTTTAGAGAAATCTAGCCTTTCACAGCTCCAAGTGTTTTATAATAAATCTTAAAACAGCTCCTTTTTGCAAATAGCAATGCTAGACACTGAACATGCAGGCTCACCAGCTCTTTTAGCCTGGGAGTCAATGCTTCCTGAGATAAGGGGATGCAAAGAACACTCCATCAAGCAATGCAAATGAATGTATATCTAATCAGTATCTCTATTCTTTCTGGTTCTCCCCTTGGCCCTTGACTTGTTGTTGTTGTTAAGTGCCCTCGAGTCGGTTCTGTACAGGGTTTCTGAGGGTGTAAATCCATACGGGAGTAGAAAGCCTCATCTTTCTCCCGCGGAGCGGCTGGTAGTTTCGAACTGCTGACCTTAGGTCGCAGACGATTCGAACCACTACGGCCCTTGACTAGCAAGGCATATTTTCCTTGCTTTTGATCCATGTGTGGATACAGGTCACAGATTTGAGGTCCTTGTCTTATTTTCATTTCCTGTAAGTCTTGAGAACAGGCTTACTTTCACCCTTTCTGTCAGAAACTGTATGCCCCTTTCTTGAACTCCAGTTAACCACCAAGATCCCATTCTCTGTTTTCACTCTTTCTGAAAACTAGTAAATACATAGCTTTGCCTTATATATGCCTAAGTGTTAAATATATATATATATATATAAAATGAATAGAAATACTGTTAACTGATGGTACATGGAGGGGATTATAATAATTGTAATGAAAGAAAGTATATGATTTGTTGAATGTAAAACTGATGATACGCCCTGTAAACTCTCACTCAAATCACAATAAAAACTAAAAAAAAGTTTTGAAAAACTTTCAGCACACAACGTTGTTGTTGTTGTTAAGTGACATCGGGTTGGTTTCAACTCATTGTTGTTAAGTGCCATTGAGTCAGTTTTGACTCATAGCGACCCTGTATAGGGTTTCCAGGGAACTACTGATGGGTTAGAACCACTCACTTTGTGGTTGGCAGTCCAGTGCTTATCCTACAGTGCTACACCAGGACTCCATACATACATCAGCACACAATAGGTATTCAATATTTATAAAATCAACATATGTAACAGTAAATATGTCAAGATATTTGCTATTAATGCTATTTAAGATCTAGAAAAATATATATAAAACAAAGAACTACAGTTTCTGTAATGAAATAAGTAGATATAAAGCTGGCATGCAGTTTATTTTTCTACTGACATGATCAGAGAAGACACACTGGAGGACTTGAGAAGAAGTAATATTGAGTACAGGCAGTCCCGAGGTTACAAATATTTGACTTACTTACAACCCGTACTTATCACTCAACCCCCATTTATTAATATTTGAAGATATATACAATGGTTTATAACAGCAAATGGTTGCTACTTTGTGATGTATTATTATAACTGTATTATTATGTAAAAGATGTTTTAGTATATCTGAACGTTTCCTTAAATTTTTTAAGGCCTAGAAAAATATGCTATATACCAAGTACTAAGAGAAATGTTCAGAAGTGCTGATATCACTGTAAGTGCTGAACTACAAACTTCAAGTTCAAATCTACCATCTGCTCCATGAGAAAGATGAGATATTCACCTCCCATAAAGATTTACAGCCTCAGAAACTCTACATAGGGTCACTATATTATGCCAAGAAATTTGTAAAAGCTACCTGGCCAACGGATTGGAAGAGTTCCCTATCTGTGCTCATTCCAAAGAGAGATGAGCAAAGAGAATGCAGAAATTATTGGACAATATCATTAATATCACATCCAAATAAAATTTTGCTAAAGATAAATTTTAAATAGCTGCAACTTCACTAATAGGGAACCACTAGAAGGTCGAGCCAGATTCAGATGAGGGCATGGAATGAGGGATATGATTGCTAAAGTCAGATGGATTTTGGCTAAAAGCAGAGAATATCAGAAAGATGTTTACCTGTATTTATTGACTACACAAAAGCTGTTGACTCTGTGGATGATGACAAGCTATGGATCACATTGCACATGAATATTCCAGAACACTTAACCAACAGGCTGTTGTTCAAACAAAACAAAGAAACATTGAATAGTTTATAATTAGGAAAGGTATGTGCCAGGGTTGTGTTCTTTCACCATATTTATTCAATCTGTATGCTGGGCAAATAATTCAAGAAGCTACATTATATAAACAAAAATATGGCATCAGGGGTGGAGGAAGAGTCATTAGTAACTTGCAATATGCTTGCTGAAAGCTAAGAGGACTTAAAATATTTGATGAAGATCACAGACCACAGTCTTTGGTATGGGTTGCACCTCAATGTAAATAAAACAAAAATCCTTAACATTGGATCAATAAATAACATCAAGATAAATGGAGAAAAGTTGTCAAAGTTGTCAAGTTGTGAAACACTTCATTTTGTTCAGATCAACCATCAACACTCATGGACGCAGCAGTCAAGAAATCAAATGATGTATTGCATTAGGCAAATCTGCTGCACAAGACCTCTCTTCTTTAAAGTTTTTGAAGTTGGTGAGTGACGTAATCATAGTGATAGTTTAGGATGGTTTCTCTTGTAGAAGTTAAACATATAAATTAAGAAAAGAACCTAAAGGAAGGAAATTAAGTAGTTAGGAGACAAGTTAACTATCTTTGTATTAAATGATTCACATGTGATCTAAGGCAATGGAAATATGAATTTTTAAAAAATGGGAGGAACTGAATTTTGGTGAATAATGTACTCCTTGTAATCCTGCCTCACTCCCCAAAAAGGAAGATATAAAGCTGGAAATGAATCAAAGAATAAAGGAAAGTAGTGTCTGCAAGATGGTAGAGTAAGGAGTCAAGAGACAAGTCAATTCATGCTTTGGAATACTGGGAAAACTGCTCTGAAGGCTGACTTTAGGATAGGCAGACAATATCAAGATTGTTGAAACTCCCTGTAGAAAACATTAGGCCTGTAGATCACCTGAAATTCTGTATGCGAGTAAGTCAGATCCTACAGTTGGCCCCACCCAACAGAAGATTGAGGTTTATTCTCTAAGAGACACACAGTCAAGTGTAGAAAACCATACCAACATCAGGAAATTCCATAATGGTCTACAAACTGAAAAACAGGTCCCTAGTAAACTTTCTTTACTATCTGCAACATTACCAAATGGGCCTCCCTCACATGTGGAAGGTTGAAATTTTCATTTCTGTGAAAATTCACTGGTTCAATACAAAACACTTTACATGTGTGGAGAGAAAGTGTCATCAATAAAACAACGGTTATAATCTGCATCTAGGGACCACTATCAAAGAATAGCCAAGGATGAGGAAAGCCGATCCACTCACTTGACATGTAGAGGTTGTGATAATTAATTTTTATGTGTCAACTTGACTAGTTTGTGGTTCCCAGTGTAATTACCAAATATAGGTCTAGTGCTAATATGGAGCACTTAATGTGATTAAATCACTAGAATTTGGGCAGAGCAGATTACCTTCCATAACGTATTACAAAATAGCATAATCGATCAATCCATTGAGGTCATATTGGTGTGGAGTAGATCCTCAGCCTTATCATTTCTGAGTTATCAAATATGTAAAATACAAAGAGCCAGAAGCACACACCACCCACATTTACAAGGAAAATTGACATGTAGGAATCATCCACCGGCTAAAGACGCTGATAGATCCCTGAAGGTAAAACAAGCTGCCTGACCCAAAGAACGACACTGAAAAACTTCAGGAAAGTGAGATAAGAGCTATAAAAATTGTTTACTTCTCAACAATGCTTTTGGAAGTTAAAATGATATGGATTAATGCCTTTGACATTCCATGAGAGATGATTTATACCATAGAATTCCAGTCAGAGAAACTATCAATTAAATAAGGTAGAGTAAAACCGTTTGTTCATATTGTTGCTATTATTGTTATTATGTGTCACCAAGTTGATTCTGATGTATAATAACCCTGTAATGGGTTTCCAAGGAGTTACTGGTGGGTTTGAACCACTGATCTTGCAGTTAACAATCTAGTGCTTATCTTACAGTGCCAAACCAGGGCAAGTCTAAATCAAAAACAAACACACCTCCCATACACATCTTCTCAGGAAGCCACAGGAGGATGAATTTCATTAAAATGCAAAAAGCAGGAAACTACAGGAGATGGGACTGAGCCTAAAATAATATTGTTGTTGTGAAGTACCATTATGTTGGTTCCAACTCATAGCAACACTGTGTAGTGTTTTCAAGGAGCGTCTCATGAGCTTGAACCACCAATCTTGCAGTTTAAACCAAACTTGCAGTTCAGTACATTATCCCACAGGGCCACACCACCTCAGAATGATAGATAATGAAGGGAAAATCCAAGGGAAAAAAGCTGTTTGATAGTTCTGGAAAAAAAAATCTGTCTAGATTAGAGTTGTACAGAATTATTCCAGGAAGGAAGTCTAATAAATAAAACAAAATTGATAAATCATCTGATACATCAATATTTAGACAGTTATTGTTTTCTCTAAGAATTTGTATATGAAATGGTGATATTGTTGTTAAGTACTATTAAGTCAGTTCTGACTTACAGTGATCCTGTATAGGTTATAAGGAGCAACTGGTGGTTAACAGTCCAGTGCTTATCTTACAGTACCATGCCAGGATAGGTACATAGAAATTATATCACACAAAAATAATAACTAATTCCAGAGAAAAGCAAAAGTTGCATAATAAAAACTACAGGTAACTTCAAAAAGTTCATGAAAAAATGTGATGAAAAGACAATAAGTAGGGGTTTCCAGTTTTGGTGGCAACAGAGACAGCCAGACTCTTGAGGTGGGGAGAAAGGAATAACCAGAATCATCACTATAGAAAGCTTATAAGTCCATCTTCAGCTAATAGAATACCTTAAAGGGGGCTAGAAGTTGCCCAGTGAAAGAGGCTTCCTGTAGAGCCTTTACATTGCATAAGACCATAGGTGGAATCCAGAACCCCATCCAGAACTGACTGAGGTAGGAAATCTCCACTGGAAAGGATGGGTAGACCAGCCTGGACCTGCTAGAAAAACAGAAGATTCTTCATGAAGGAAAAACTGGCAGGAAAAATCCAAAACAATAACAGCGGTCTGATGGATTACTACAAGAACAAGTAAGCTGTTCACCTGAGAGTCATCAAGGCAAGTGGCTGGGACCCCTCAGAGTAAACCCCCTTCCAACACTGAGACTCAAGAGGAATACATGAGCAGGCAGGCATGTGGTCTGGCTGATGACCATGTTGGTCACCGATAAGGGAAGAGGTGGTAAAAACAGCAATGAAGTTGTGAGCTAAGCCTGACTACATTCTATAGACCCCTGTGAGTCTGAGTGGAGACCTGGATGGCCAGCAGTACGGCAAGACCTGGGGACTCCTGGGCCCAGAGGCAGTGACATGGCCACAGAGGACTAGAGGGGAGAGTGAAGCATCCAGCTGATATGAAGTGAGGGGAGATGCACAAAAACACCCATACTTGCAGATAGTACCCACTTGACCTGGCTTTGATGCCTGAATGATCAGAACTCGACTAGAAGAAGAAAGAAGAGGGAGGAAAAAGAGAGTAACCTGCTACAATTCGATGAACTCTACCTATACTTATGGATGTAGTAGCTCAAAAAAGGGAACACATGTTTACAGCGAGGATCATTCCCACCCCCTCGGCATACAGAGTTGACAGGGATAGGCAACATAGGCATTGGCTACCCAAAATGGGGGCACCTATAAAGGCAAGGAGGAAGTCCAAAGTGCATTGAAAGAAGTGGAAAAGAATAAGGCACCGGGAATTGATGGAATCATAATTGAAATCTTTCAGGAAAGTGAGGCAGCACAAGAGGCACTCACTCATCTCTGCCAAGAAATTTGGAAGACAACTATCTGGCCGATTGATTGGAAAAGATCAATATTCATGCCCATTCCAAAGAGAGGTGACCCAACAGAATGCAGAAATCATCGGACAATCTCTTTGATATCTCAAGCGAGTAAAGTTTTGCTAAAGGTAATACAGAAAATGCTACAATCATACATTGACAGAGAACTTCCAGAGGTTCAAGCTGGATTCAGAAGAGGCCGTGGAATGAGAGATATCATTGCTGATGTCCGATGGATCTTGGCTGAAAGCAGAGAATACCAGAAGGATGTTTACCTGTGCAAGAACACTTAATTGTACTTCTGAGAAATCTGTACCTAGACCAAGAAGCAGTTGTTCGAACAGAACATGGGAACACTGAATGTTTTAAAATTGGGAAAGGTGTGAGACAGGGTTGTATTCTTTCACCATACTTATTCAACCTGTATGCTGAGCAAATAATACGAGAAGCTGGGTTCTATGAAATAAAACGTGGCGTCAGGATTGGAGGAAGACTCATTAACAACCTGAGATATGCCGACGATACAACCTTGCTTGCTGAAAGTGAAGAGGACTTGAAACATTTACTTATGAAGATTAAAGAGCACAGCCTTCAATATGGATTACATCTCAATGTCAAGAAAACAAAAATCCTCACCACTGGACCAATAAACAACATTCTTATCAATGGAGAAAAGATTGAAGTTGTCAAGGACTTCATTCTTCTTGGATCAACTATCAACACTCACGGAAGTAGCAGTCAAGGGATCAGACAACGTATTGCACTGGGCAAATCTGCTGCACAGGAACTTTTTAAAGTGTTGAAGAGCAGAGATGTCAGCTTGAGGACTAAGGTGCGCCTGACCCAGGCCATGGTGTTTTCAATAGCCTCATATGAATGCGAAAGCTTGACAGTAAATAAGGAAGATCGTAGAAGAATTGATGCCTTTGAGTTGTGGTGTTGGAGGAGAATACTGAAAGTGCCATGGACTGCCAAAAGAACCAATAGATCTGTTTTGGAAGATGTGCAGCCAGAGTGCTCCTCGGAGGCCAGGATGGCTAAGCTTTGTCTCTTATACTTTGGACATATTGTCTGGAGGAAACAATTGCTGGAGAAGGATGTCATGCTGGGTAAGGTGGAGGGTCAGAGAAAAAGGGGAAGACCCCTAACGAGATGGATTGGCCAGGTGGCATCATTGATGGACTCTAGTGTGGCAGCGGTAGTGACGTTGGCCCAGGATCAGACATTGTTTCGTTCTGCTGTGCATGGGGTCGCTATGAGTCAGTTCCGACTCGATGGCACCTGACAACAACATAAAGGCAAGAAGTGACTGGTTTACAAGCTTTCAAGAGTGAGCCTAGTTCTGGAGGGTGCAGGGGAAGGTAGAATCACCACTGAATGATTTCCAATCCATTGGGACCAGGCTGGCGAAAGGAAATGGGGATAAGACTCTTGTGGTACACTAGTGAATAATTGCCATCAGGACTGAGTGTGAGGATAGGAAATATAGAGGTAGATGTATTTTGACAAAAGGAGGAGAGTGATTGATCTTGCAGTTCAGGAGTGGAGGTCATCAATTGAGAAAAACGGAGAGCAGGACCAGAGAGGCAGTGACGCCAGGGATGGATACAGAGATGATGATGTGGCTAGATGGAGTGGCTGGGGACACTGGACTCAGGGAGGGAGAAGGGCTGTGTGCTGGTGACCAGGGGGGTGGTAGGCAGACCTGTGTGGTGTGCCCTATGGGGTTATTTGATGATGCATGGAGGGGATTGTAATCATTGCAATGAAACAAAATACCATAGGGTGAATGTAAAGCTGATGTTCTCCCATGTAAA
>NW_006408630.1:7316596-7320547 GCF_000296735.1 Chrysochloris asiatica
TTGATGATGCATGGAGGGGATTGTAATCATTGCAATGAAACAAAATACCATAGGGTGAATGTAAAGCTGATGTTCTCCCATGTAAACCTCACAACAAAAAGATAAAAAAAAAAAAAAAAAAAAGAGTTTGAATTTTTTTCTAGGATGTTTCTGAAGCTTCTTCATATGTAATCATAGCACAGGAGACCTGGTGGTACAATGGATTAAGCACTGAACTGCTTATCTCATGGCACATCAGTGGTTCAAATTCACTAGTCACTCCACATGAGAAAGATGAGGCTGTCTGCCTCTGTAAAGATTTGCAGTCTCAAAAATCATATGGAACAGTTCTACTCTGTCCTATAGGATTGCTATGAATCAGAACTGACTCAGTGGCTGTGAGTTTAATTTTAATCACAGCACACTTATGAGAAATAACTGTGGATATTCGTTACATAAATATCATGAATAGAGTAATGGGTATATACCTAACAACTGTAAAATAACTACGTTATATAATTGGTAAGTTATAAGAAGTGGAGTCCTAGTGTGGCACAGCAGGATAATGCTCTGGATCACAAGGTCAGTTTCAACCACAAGGTTGGTGGTTCAAACACATCAGTCACTCCTCAGAAACCCTATACAGGGTTGCTATGGATTGGAACTACTCAATGACACTTAACAACAACAACAACATAGGAAGTAAGGAAGTTTAAGATATCAGAGAAACAAATTCTATCTTCTCACACAGGAAGCAAAGAGATATTACCACAAAAAGGGAAAAATGACAAAATAATATGTGAATGTTTTTTAGAAACACATAAACAAATCACAAAAGAGACAGGTAAATGATTCTCTTCGGAACAAAATTCAGGGATAGGAGAGAGGTGAAGAAATAATCTGCTTTTTTTATTGTTGTTATTAAAAACTCCATTATAATGCAGAACTCCTTGAATTCTTTTGATTTTTCAAGGTTTAGAAGAGAAACAGGTTGGTATAGAATTTATTGCAAGGAAGAATCAATGAAATAGAACATAAGGACTGATCAAATATTGAAACAAAGAAAGAGAAATATAAAGGATCCCTGTGAATTCATGCTTAAGTGATTTAAGAGAATTTTGAAAACAATCATTAAGAGAGGAAGTATGAAATGATTAGGTGAACAGAAGTGCCTGACATATTATTAAGCATAGTGATGGACTTGCAGTCAGACAACATGATCCTAATCCTCATTTTCCCACCAGTTAAGTTGTGAACCTAGTAATTTGTGTATCTATCTCTATAGCTTCAGTTCCTTTATCTAAAAAAAGAGTATGACAAATGCAATGATCTGTCATCTCTTACATCTCATTTGAAAGAAATTTAACACTTAATAAATGAACTCCTGAATCACACTCCTGTTGTGATACTACAGAATCATCACTGGACTTCTAACTACAAGGTCTGCAGTCAAACCCACCAGTTGCTCCTCAGAGGTTGCTATAAGTCAGAACTGATTGGAAGGCAACATCATGAAGTTGATTATGGAATAACCAAGGACCCACGTGTAAGAGACCACAGAAATGTAGAATGAGAGATGAGGAAAGTATTAGGGTTGGAGACAGATTGTAGGGGTATCTGCGTGGAGATAATTCTTAAGACTTAATAGGGTAAGATCTCCAAAACAAAGAGAATAGAGAGATGAATGAAAAGACAAAGGACTAAACTTTAGGAAATATCCACCCTCAAGGACAGAGAGCTAGCAAAGGAATCATAAATGACTACTTTCAAGAGGTAGGAAGAAAACTAGGATAGTGGAGTTGTTGAGGTTCAAAAAAACCCCCAAAAAACAGACCAGAGGGATACTTATGGTGATTAATTCACTTGTTTTTTAGAATAGTAATAAAGAACTTGCTGCTGTGTTGAATTTAAGACTGATTTCAGAAATTAACCAATTAGGAAAAAATATGACAGTGTATTAAATTAAGAGAACAGTTTTGGAATTTCAGAAGTTAAATCAAAGAATATATGCTCTTTTCTTTCAATTACGTTAGACCATGGTAGTTATTGTTATCATATTATATTCAACACCATTTGGGAGATCCATGTATATACAGGTAAGCTAAAAGCTCACCTTTATATACGTTTTTATATATAAAAAACTAAAAAGTTCTTCACTTAAGGATCGTGTCTGTGATAGAAATCTTGCTCCAAACTGTGAACTTTTTATAGCAGGCAGATAGTTCTTCAGGCCAAATATTCTAAGTCCATGAGTTCCAACTATGACTCAACAAGATCTAACATAAAGAACACTTTACAGTATTGCACCAAGTCTTGTCATGTACATGTTATCTTTTGATTTATTTTTCATGCATAATTATCCATACAAGTAAAAACAGATCAATAATCACACAAAACTACAAATTTTTTTCTTGCATGTTCACATGTGAACTACTTCATTTCATACATTTAAACTCTACATGGTTGAGTGTACTATGTGATTACACAAATTGTATATTTTTAATTTTAATGGCAGCAAGGCATATGCACATGTGAGTATATATAAATATATAGAAAAGTTCTATATGTATTCCTGAACTACTAGGTGTTAAAAACCTCTTTGTGAAGATTGTTGTGTTTATTATAGCTTATGTTTAGATAATTCCTTATATAATAATTGTTTCTAAAGTTGTAATGACGATCTCTGGTAGCAAAGTGGTTAAGAGTAGGGCTGCTAACCTCAAGGTCATCAGTTAAAACCTATCAGCTGCTCCATGGGAGAAAGATGAGGCTTTCTGCTCCCATAAAGATTTACAGTCTTGGAAACCCTATGTAGGGTCACTATGAGTTGGAACCAACTCCACAGCATACCACCACCACCACCACCACCACCAAAGTTGTAAAACTTGGACTAAAACGATGATGATTTATATGACTCCATTAAGTATTGTTTTGTTGATTTGGTGAAATAGGATGCCAAATTCCACTTTCATCTCTAGATTAATATTAAAACATTGAATATTATTTGCCTTTTCAACAATTGCATCATTTAGTGATTAGCAATACAATCAATTTATTATTTAGGACCAGTAGACTTAACTTTAAGTCAGATTGGTAGTTAGCTATAGTTTGTAAATCTTGAACATTTGTTTCCCATAAACATTTTGTTCTTCACAATAATTACATTAATTAGATACAGACAAAGTAGATTTAAGTGCAGCGTGACTCACTAGAGGGCAGCAAAGATCAGAGAAAAGACATGAATTCAAATGATGAGTCTTTATCCAGGATTAACAGAAAACCTTAATGTTCTAAAAAACAAAAACAACAAAGTAGTAGTGCTTTCCTGATATTTCTGTTTGGCACTCACACCATCCTGGTGTAAAAAGCTTCAATAGCCTGTCATCTTTTGGAAAACTGATTGCCACATTGATTCAGTTATCAGTAAAAAATGAACATTCCCAGATATTCTCAAAAACTGAAAATGCAGTTTTATGGGCAACTTTTCAAATGACTGTGGTAGTTCCAACCTTGAAAAAAAGTTATGAAATAAGCCAGCTGAGATTTTCAGTGGTGAGACCAGATGTTTCCTAAGGATTTTTGTTTTCCCATGTAGTTCTATAAGAATGAAATATATGTGTATCTCTTTAAAAATTGAGTTAGTTTCTGGGTCTATAAAATATATAAATGTTTACAAAGGCAAAAATAGTACACAAATTTATAATTTCAATGTTCATTATTACTAATAGAAATCATTTCAAAGTTAATTTAAAACAAACTAATAGAAAAATCTGGTGGCTGTCTTGTCTTTTTAAAATCCTCAGCTTGTTATGTATACATATTTACAAGTTTATTAAATGAATATCCATTCTTTTAACATCAGAAGAGGAGAATGAACTTTATAATAATTTTTGACAGTGACTAATACATCCTATTCTTGTTTTGCATTTCACAATTCATTTTAAATGCATAGTAAGCCTTACTTCTTTAGCA
>NW_006408630.1:7320647-7322045 GCF_000296735.1 Chrysochloris asiatica
CCCTCGGAAACCCTGTACAGGGTCGCTATGGGTCGGAACCGACTCGACGGCACTCAACAACAACAACAACACAATAGAAAACATTAAATTTTATAGGAGTTTCTTTGGAAATGAAATATTCAAAATAACACAATGCTAACATTGGAAAATAACAAAACAGGATTGCTTGTTTTATAATGCTTTCCTTCAATAGTGACTGTAACTCTGTAATGTTAACTTTGTTTATACCCTATTGAATATCCTAACAAATTTATAGTTTATTCCCTTGGAAATTAGAAATTAAAAGAGAACTAAAAGTTTCTTGCTAGTACTTTTATTTGAGTTTTAGATGTGGCTAATCCATTTGGGAATTGAGAAATACATCAAAGTTAAAAAGTAAAGACCCCCTCAATATACATTTTTAGCAGTTGATAATAGGTTTTCCATTTATGTTGTTGTTGTCAGGTGCCATCGAGTCGGAACCGACTCATAGCGACCCCATGCACAGCAGAACGAAACAATGTCGGATGCTGGGCCAACCTCACTACCGCCGCCACACTTGACGCCATCAATGATGTCACCTGGCTGATCCATCTCTTTGGGGGTCTTCCTCTTTTTCTCTGACCCTCCATCTTACCCAGCATGACATCCTTCTCCAGCGACTGTTTATAAGTAAGAGAAAAAGAATAATTCAGATTTGATGGCTTCTTAACTAATACATTAAAGAAAACATAAAGAAAAAAGGCGTTAAAGTACATGAAATCCACTTTCATTCATATCGTAGTCTTGAGTTTTAAACATAAATGTTGCTGATTCCAAATGTATTTTCCAATCTATATTTTTCCCTATACCCAAAGGATTGTTGTACATTTCCATTTGTGTTCAGGTACTCTGAAGTGCATCCGAGTCAATTGTCAGTTTGTATTTTGTCAATTATTGTAGCCATGTTTTTCACCAATGTCTTCAGTGCATATTGGACTGATCTTCCTTCTTGATCATATGCTTTCTATTGAAATGGTTGATTATCGACCAATTCCTTTTGGTACAATGAGTCTTTGTGTCTATTCTTTCCATATACTTTGATGTTTCCAGTATCTTTCAATTTTTTTCCTATAGAATCTTCCAGTATTTAAACTCAAGGCTTGATTTTTTTCTTTAGTTCTTTCAGTTTGAGAAATGCTGAGAGTGTTTTTGCTTTGGGTTATCTAACACCAGATCTTTGCATATTTTCACATTATAATATTTGACTTTTTCTTCTATAGCTTCCCTTTGACATTTTTCTATTTAGCTGTTTTACTTCATCATTGTTTCAGTCACTATAGATTTTCTATGTTCAAGAGCATGGTTCTGAGTCTCCTTTAACATCCGTTACTGTACCTTGTTTCTCTCCTCTCTTCTTATTGACCCTTTTCAATGGCC
>NW_006408630.1:7342950-7360732 GCF_000296735.1 Chrysochloris asiatica
GTTTCTCTCCCAGACTGCTTCTTGGAGGCCAAGATTGCCAAACTTCGTCTCTCATACTTCAGACATATTGTCAGGAGGGACCAGTTATAGGAGAAGGATATCATGTTTGGTAGGGTAGAGGGTCAGAGAAAGAGGAAGACCCCCAACGAAATGGATTGACCAAGTGGCAGCATCGATGGACTCAAGCTTGACAACAGTAGTGAGGTTGGCCCAGGATCGGGCAGTGTTTCATTCTGCTGTGCCTAAGGTCGCTATGGCTTGGGACTGACTCGATGATACCTAACAACAACAACAAACTGTTTATGATGTGTAATTATTTAGACATTATAATGTAGTGGTCTTGTTTAGTCTAGATCCATCATGGTCACAAAGTGGCCTTCTCTAATGTTGATTCTCTTGCAAACTGTTAATGTCCAAAGAGAAAACACCAAAATCTAATGGTGAATATAAGACCAACTTATAGTAACAGACACAGTGAAAGGACACTGATGCACAACACCCAGTACCCTCATACATAACATCCATACCTTTCCCATCACTGGGATTTTACTAATCAGAATGTTGTTTACAGAACACAGTCTGTAATTGGATTAGGATTAGATAGCTGTCCTTTTTGTTTCAGAATGAGTTGTTCAACCTTCTACCAGTCGATCATTATATACATCATTTAAGACCTTCTATAAAATATATCCAACAACTGTAATAATAGCAGTAATCAAAAACAAAATCACTAATTTTTGAAACAAATGTGGATGTCAGGGATCTGTATAATAAAACTGCAACAATTAATCCAGCTGAGGTTTTTAGGAAGGCAATTGATTTTTTTTTTTTTTTCTTTTTCTTGGTTTAGTCAAGGCTTTATTTATTTGTCTTATTTATAAGGATTATCAAGAGAATTTACTGTGGCATAAATTTTCTCTGGGTTACTTACAAGGAAAGCAAGGACTATGCAAATTGGCCAGAACTATGGCTAATGAATTTAGATTGGTTTTCTGGACATTCAGATAGAAGTTGTGTTGAAGTGAAAGATACATTCTAGACCATTGTTATCAGTTGTTATGACTGAATTTTGTGCTCTCAAAACAGGTATTGTAAATCCTAATATTTGGCAATGTTAACCAGACAGGATTAGTGTAGGGTTTATTTTAAGCCAATCTATTTTAAGATATAAAAGAGATTAAACAAGCATATGGGGAAGAAGAGATGGGAATGAAACATACCAAGCCTCATGAAATTTGCTCAGTAACAGAAGCTTAAGAAGAGACAAGCACCTTCCTCTAAAGCTGACAGATTGCAAACCTATTAATTATAGAACACTGAATTTGGACTTCTAACATCCAATACTGTAAGAAAATAAATTTCTGTTTGTTAAAGCCATCCACTGTGGTATTTCTGTTATTGCAACACTAAAAAGGTAAATCAGTTGTGTTATTCCTTATATGAGAATTACAGATCATAATATGTATAAAAAGGAAATCAATTCTCCCTTCTGAAAGTATTTTTAAAATAACTTGTGTATACCTGTCTTTGGAAGTTTATCTGTAAGTTTTTCCTGGTAAACATGACCCATTAGAAGAATGTTGATGTTGTTGTTTTTAGATGTTATTGAGTTGGTTCTGACCTATACTGTTACTACATACAACAGAACGAAAGACCATCCAGTCCTGCACCATCTTTACAATTGCTGCCATGCTTGAGTCCACAGTTGCTGCCTCTGTGCCAATCCATCTCATTCGGGGTCTGCCTCTTTTTCATTGTTCCTCTATTTTTGAAAGCATGATATCCTTTTCCAGGTACAGTTCTGTCTTAATAATATACCCTAAGTATGAGAAACTACATCTGCCCACTTGGGCTTCTAATGAACATTCTGGTTATACTTCTAACAACGCAGATTCATTTGTTCTTTGGGCAATCCATGATACCTTCAATATTCTTCTCCAACACCATAATGCAAATGCATGAATTTTTCTATAATCTTCCATTGTCTCATTTTTACATGCATATGAGGCTATGGCAAATACAATTGCTTGGTCCAGGAGCACATTTGTCCTCAAATTGACATTTTTGCTCTTGAACCCTATAATGAGGCCTTGTGCAGCAGATTTGCCTAATGATATAGGATCATGTGATTTCTTGGCAGCTGCCTTCATGAATACTGACTGTGGAAATAAACAAAATGAAGTATTTGACAACTTCGATCTATTCTGCATTTATCATAATTTTATATATTGGTCCAGTGGTGAGGATTTTTGTTTTCTTTATCTTGAGCAACCCATATGGAAGCTTGTGGTCTTTAATCTTCTTAAGTAAGTATTATATGGCTTCTTCACTTTTAGCAAGCAATGTTATATCATCTGCATGTCACAGATTGTTAATGAGTCTTCCTCCAATCCTGATGCCATGTTCTTATTTATATAAAACAGCTTGTCAGATTATTTGCTCATCAAAAAGATTAAATAAGTATAGTGAGAAAATACAACCTGTCTTGTTTTTAAACCATTCAATCTCCTCTTGTTCTATTTGAACAACTGCCTCTTAATCTATGTACAGGTTCTTCATAAGCACAATTAAGTATTCCAGAATACTCATTCTCCACAATGTTGTTCATAGCTTGTCATGATCCACACAGTCCAAAATCATTGCATAGTCAATAAAGAACAGATAAACATCTTTCTGATATTCTCTACTTTCAGCCAAAACCCATCTAATGTCAATAGTGATAGTCCTTGTTCCAGACCATATCTGGTCTGAATCCAGTTTGAACTTCTGGGAGTTCCCTATTAATGTACTATTTAAGCCATTTTTGAATTATCTCTTTTTTAAAAATGTTTTATTGTGAATGATGTGATAGTTTACATGCGAGAATATTAGCTTTACATTCATCCTATCGTATATTGTTTCATTGCCATGGTTACAATCCCCTCACTGCATCATCAACCAAACAAAGGGTTTATTCTGCAATCCTGTTCCCTGCTCATCAGCACACAGCCCCTCTCCCTCTCTGGGTCTAGAGTCCCCAGCCGTTCCATCTCAACACGTCATTGTCTCTGCCTCCATCTCTGGCATCACTGTTTCTCTGGGTAGGGTCCTGTACTCTGCTCTTCTCCCTTGATGGCCCCAGGGACCTCTGCTCCTGGACTGCAAAGTCAACCACTGCCCTCCTTTTGTTACAAAATGTCTACCTTTACATTTCAAACCCTCACAGTAAGTCCTGATAACAATTATTCACTATTATACCACAAGAGACCTATCCCCATCTCCTTTCATCAGCACCACCCAGATAGATTGAATACTACTCAGTAGAGATTCTACCTTCCTCTGCACCCTCACATCTATGCTCCTTCTTGAAAACTTGTAAACCAGACACTTCTTGCCTTTGTAGGCCCCCCATTTGGGTACCATTGGCTGCCAAAAGAACCAATAGATCTGTTTTGGAAAAAGTGCATCATGGTCTTTCATACCTCAGACATATTGTCAGAAAGGACAAGTCGCTGGAGAAGGATATCATGTTTGGTAAGGTGGAGGGTCAGAGAAAAAGAGGAAGACCCCCAACGAGATGGATTAGCCAGGTGGTGGCATCAGTGGACTCAAGCGTGGCAACAGTAGTGAGGTTGGCCCAGGATCTGGCAATGCTTCATTCTGTTGTGCATAGGGTCGCTATAAGTCAGTACCAACTCAATGGCACCTAACAACAACAACAACAACAAATTTTGGGTAGCTAATGTCCAAGTTGCCCATCCTTGTTGACTCTGTGTATGGAGAGGGTGGGAATGATCCTCGCTGTAAAGATTGTTCCTTGTTTTGAGCTACTGCACCCATAGGTGAAGGTCAAGTTCATCAAATTGTATCAGATTATGCTTTTTTTCCTCTTCTTTCTTCTTCTAGTTGAGCTCTGATCATCTAGTCATTGAAGCCAGGTCAAGTGGGTTTTATCTACAATTATGGGTGTTCTTATTCACATGCCTTCTCTGGACAGTGAAAAAGGAAGACTGTAGAAAAATTGATTCCTTTGAGTTGTGGTGTTGGAGAAGAATATTGAAAGTGCTATGGGTTACCAAAAGAACCAATAGATCCGTTTTGGAAGAAGTGTATTCAGAGTGCTCCTTGGAGGCCAAGATGTCCAAACTTCGTCTCTCATACTTTGGACATATTGTCAGGAGAGAAAAATTGCTGGAGAAGGATATCGTGTTTGGTAAGGTGGAGGGTCAGAGAAAGACAGGAAGACCCCCAATGAGATGGATTATCCAAGTGGCAGCATCGATGGACTCAAGCGTGGCAACAATAGTGAGTTTGACCCAGGATCAGGCAATGTTTCGTTCTGCTGTGCATAAGGTCGCTATGGGTTGGTACTGACTCTATGGAACCTAACCACAACAACAACTACTACTTATCACAGAATCCATTGTTCAAAACCATCATCACACTGAGGAAGAAAGATGAGATTTCTGCTCCTGTCAAGATGTACAGTTTCAAAATCTCTATACAGCGTTACTCTGAGCCAGAATCTACTCACTAGCAATGGTTTAACTAAAATTTACTTAAAAAAAAAAAAAAATTATGATTTAACATTCAATATAGTGGGGTATTTTGGTTTTGGTTTTGGTTTATTTTTAGTTTTAAACAAAAATTTGCACAAATAAAAGGGCTCAGAGATCATAAGTTATAGTACTCTGGACAGAAAGAACAAATAGATAAAATTTTTGCTATTACCTCATAGAAAGGTATTTCATTGGGAAAAATAGGATGGGTTAACTTCTGGAAAATATAATCATAACTTTTTTTCAAGAAAATGAATGACTATTATAAAATTTAAAGAAGATATCAAATTTTTTGAATTGCATATTGCTCAATGGTAGCACATTTAAAATTTTATCTTTGCTCTGAAAGACTTAAAATATGCGTGGCATGACAACAGTTGTAATGTATCCTGAGAACAAAATAAAACAATAGTGCTAATACCTGTATAATGCTTTGCAGTTTGCAATTGATACTTGACAGGTACCAATTTTATGGCTTACATTCCTGTTAAAATTGTGACATAATTTATTTTTAAATGTCTATAATTATAGAGTTATGCCATGAGAAAATAACTCAATATCAATAAGGTCTAGACAATACAAAATAATTATACAACTTCATTCTATGTTCCTGAGAAAATGCAATGTAAACCACAAAGCCTGAATTTCCTTGCAGTTCTGTTAGGTAGTAACACTAGTGAAATGAACACTCAGAAAATGATTTAAAGGAAATACTTCTGAAGTATAGGGTTTCCAAGGAGCCGCTGGTGAACTTGAACCAGTGATCTTATTGTTTCAAACTGACTTTGCAGTCCAGTGCATTAGTGCCACGCCAGGACTTCCATGGACATCCTATGATAAACTTACATAAGTTATCAAAATTTTCATACTACTATAGCTTATTTCCTAGTTTCAGTAATTCATGATTGAAATATGACCCCCCCAAAAAATGTGTGTCAATTTGACTGTGCCATGATTCTCAGTTGTTTAGCAATTTTGTAACTGTGTAATGTGACAATGATATAATTATCTCCCATGATGTTTACTGGTGTGACCAGTCAATCAATTGTAAGGAGATAAGGTGGGATGCAATACCCTTACACAGGTCACAACTGTCAGGTCTAATGGCAGGAGAGTTTCCCTTGGGTGTGGCCTTTATTATCTTTTGTCTTACAATAAATAAAAAGAGAGAGAAGGGAGCCGAGAAGAAGGGATCTCACTATATTAAGAATGAAGAGCCAGGAGAATGGGTTCTTTGGGCTCAAGGACTCTGCTGAAAACCTCATAGAGCCAGGGAAGATTGATGCCAAGAAACATGGAAATCTCCAAGGAACAGTAGGCCCACATATATTGAAAGGAGAAATGGACCTTTCCCTGGAGCTGGCAGAAAGAGAAAGCCTCCCCTTAAAGCTGAGGCCCTGAATTTGAACGTCTAACCTCCAAAAGTGTGAGAGAATTCATTTCTGTTTCTTAAAGTTGTGCATTTGTGGTATTTCTGTTATAGCAGCACCAGATAACTAAGATATCTAGCAATAGACTATTTCTCATTTACTGTCTTTACAGTACTTTTATTTTTCAAATAAAACAATGTAGTATCTGGCTATTAATACATGGTTGCAATGAAAAATTATTAAAGCATCTAAACATTCAATTTTCCTCAGTGTGTCAGTTCATATACTAGCTTAGTAAAATCTGGAAAAGATTTATCCTGGTTTATTTCTCTATTTCTTACTGTGCCTTCTTAGTTTCCTTTATCATTTCTTCCTGTATTCCAGGATTCCCTCTACTTACACTTCTCTCCTTATTCTATATCTTTAGGCAAACATAAATTCGGATTCTTTTACTTCCCATCTATTATCTATGTAGCACATCTCTCAAAAATATAGGTCATATTAGTCAACACACATGTTTTTCAGGAGTTCTGGTGTGGCACTGCAAGGTAATGTGGTAGTGAAGGTAGTTATGTTCCGTGGAGTTGGTTCTGACTCATAGCAACCCTGTACAGGTATTCTGAGGCTATAAATCTTTATGGGAGCAGAAATCCTCATCTTTCTCCCACGGAGCAGCTGGTAGTTTTGAACTGCTGACCTTGCAGTTCACAGCCTGATTCATAACTACTATGCTACCAAAGCTCCTTGCAAGGTAATGTACTGGATTGCAAAGTCAGTTTGGGTCACAAGGTTCACAGTTTAAACCCACCAGCTGCTTTTTGGAAACTCTATACAAGGTGGCTATGAGTTGGAACTGACTCAACAGCACTTAACTACAACAAGCATATTGCAGAAATCTTGGTGTGGCTCTGTAGGATAAGCATTCAACCACAAGGTTGGTTTGAACCACAAGGTTGGTAGTTGAAACTCACCAGTCACTGCTAAACAGGCTCACTATGAGTCAGAGCTAACTCAACAGTACTTAAGAACAACAATTATATTGCAGGTACAATGAGATTGCCAGGATTGAGAAAAGAGGATCAAATATCATATTGGTCCTGGGATTGTTGAGTTTGAAGTTTGGTGGGCCATATCAGTCCCATACTTGTAGAAACTCTCAGTAATATAAAATATATCTAAACTCTCAAGGCCTGCATTTATTCACAGTCATTAACATTTAGTATTTTCATCTGTGTGTGTTGTGTGGTATGTTTCCGAGGAACAGCTGGTGAGCTAGAACCACCAACCTTGTTATTCAAACCAATTTTGCAGTCCATCGCATTAGCCCACAGCTCCACACCAGGACTCCTTAATTAGATTAGACCTTACACATTTCTGAGAGCTGGTGAAGAAATCTACAGAAGGCTATTGCCTCTGTGATTGGTGGTAGGCCTGAAATTGTTATTCAAAAAGTAAAGCAAACAACCCACTGCCATCAAGTAAATTCTAACACATAGTGACCCTACATGGGTAAATATTTAAGACAGCAGAAAGTCTTATCTTTCTCCCAAAGAGCAACGAGTGGATTTGATCTGTCAACCTGTGTCTAGCAAACCAGTGATTATCCTACAATGCCACCATTGCTCATTTCAAAAAGTAAAACTCACAAGAGACCCATCTGCATTTCATTGCAACAGCCCCGCCTAGTCAGATTGAATACTATTTACTGGAGATTCTACCTTCCTCCAGGCCCTCTGGATCTAGGTTCACTCTTGAAAGCTTGTAAGTCAGTCACTTCTTGCCTTTGTAGCCCCCCGCCCCCCATTTTGGGTAGCCAATGTCCAGGTTGCCCATCCCTGTCCACTCTGTGTTTGGAGGGGGTGGGAATGATTCTTGCTGTAAGGACCTGTTCCCTCTTTTGATCCACTGCTTCCATAGGTGTAGGTCAAGTTCATCAAATTGTATGAGAATACTTTTTTTTTTTTCCTCTTCTTTTTACTTCTGGTTGAGCTCTGATCATCCAGTCACTGAAACCAGGATAAGTGGGTATTATCTGCAAGTGTGGGTGATACAATGGTGAATAATTGTTATTAGGACTGATTGTGAGGGTCGGAAATGTAAAGGTGGACGTTTTATAGCAAGGAGGGGAGTGATTAACTTTTCAGTCTAGGAGTGGAAGTCCCTAGGACCATCAAGGGAGAAGAGCAGAGAGTGCTTACCCAGAGAAGCAGTGATGCCTGAAATGGAGCCAGAGATCATGACGTGGAGCAATGGAGCAGCTGGAGACTTTGGATCCAGAGAGGGAGAGCGACTGTGTGCTGAAGACCTCGGGGAAGGATTGCATGGAGGGGATTGTAACCATGGCAATGAGACAATACGATAGAATGAATGTAAAACTAATGTTCTCCCATGTAAACTATCACATAATTCACAATAAAACATTTAAGAAAAAAATAATAAAACTCAGCATGAAATGGGTAAAATGAGAAGAAAGTTCAGGCCACGAAGACTTCTATTTACTCATTAAAGCTCACCTTCTTCCTTCTGAATGGATTCATGACTTTGCAAAGTCATTGCAACTTGTAACGTGACAACTAAAGTGCCTGGTCTGTCTGAGCGTATGCTAGATATAATGAACAGATTTTGTCAATCAGTTTGTTGGATGCTGTTTTTCATATATGAATATATGTTTTAATTTTTACAGAAAATTATAAATAATTTCCAATAAGGTTTTCTTTTGTAACAGTAACAAAGTCATTGCAGTACTACTGCAAAGTCTTTAAAAATGATACCACTTTTCATTAGTGTTGGAAAGTTATCATTCTTGAATAACACTAAGCTTATTTTAACCTCTTTGAACAGAATACAAAGAAGCTCAGTATGTGTTGGCTCATAATTGTGTTCAAATTTCATATGATTTTCTTTGCTGAATCCATCCAAAAATTCTCTATTTTTCATTTATTCCCATTTCAGTAAGTACTAGAGTTTGCTGAAAATAATATTTGGCCAAAGGCCATAAGTAGGAGTATTTTAAGGCTGACAACATTCTATTGTTAAGGCTTAATTTTTAAATACTTTATATGACATGCTACCCAGTCCAATGCTCAAGAGGAAAAGTAACAAAATTATGGACTATGATTATCAAAACTATTATCCCGATGACCAAATCAGAGAACATTTCTTTTAAAGTTGAAATATTACACAAAAATATTATATCCTCTATTTCTATTAATTCAGCAAGAGTCATATTGGTGTGTTCTAAGCTTTTTAGCATATGTTTATAACACAATGCAGACTGTTGTTCTTAGGAAATGGCTTGCTGGCTAAATGCCCGATCATTGTATTACAGTCTTTTCCCTCAGCTATATCAGAAAAACAAACGAAGACATTCATACTTCCTCATTAGTTCCAGAAAATTTATACCAAGAATAACATGACATGAACCTTTTATATCATAACAATTGCTGGAAGTCTTTTATTTTATAACAGTATTCAAAAATATACACATTAAATAACAAACAGTGATTATTGTGGAAACCATGTTTCATCAGTCTTATAATTCTCTTAAGGGATACTGAGCTGTCTTTTAAATGTCTTATGAGTCAGACAATTAAGAACTTATAAGTCTGTTGTGCTCTTTTTCTTTTTTTTACTTGTATAATATATTTTGATCATTTTGTGACTGTGAAAATTGATATAAAATGTCATCTTTAAAGTCTTGATTTTTATCACAATTTGTGGGAATAATTTGAATCATGTAGGTTTTAAAGGTCAAATTGGACAGTTTGTGAGTATTAGCAATCAAGTGGGTCTATTTTCTCACATTTAGGATAGAAATAAAGCCAAAATAAAATAAGAAGGATTAATAACAAACCTGGAGCTTTAGCCTAGTCATACTATGTGTTGTTTTTGTTAAATGCCGTCCAATTGGTTCTGACTCAGAGTGATCCTGAATAGGGTTTCTGAAGAGCCACTGGTGGTTTTGAACCACTGACCTTGCAATTAGGAGACAAGTGTTTATACTACAGTGCCACAAAATAATTGCTTCTCCTTTATTTGCCATCTATATCATGCAAACATATCATCATCACTGTTCTAAAAGGTTTAAAAACAAATTCTTTTTAGATTTGATATTGAAAATGTAGGGTGAGGGAAAGACCATAGGCTCTGAAAACAAACTAATCTGGCCTATCTCTGTTCTCCTGCCTGTTTTGTACAATTAATGTAACTTCTCTAAACATCAATTACTATCACCTGTCTGTTAGTTTGTCATACTGTGTTTCTGTGGTGTTTGAAGTTATTTCACAAATATTTTGATTATCAGCAGGGTCACCCATGAGGGATAGGCTCTGGCAGCACTTTCAGACTAAAACAGACTAGGAAGAAGGAGAGGAATTACTTGAAAGGTTAGTCATTAAAAACTTTATGAATAGCAGCAAAATACTGTGTGAAAAAATGCCAGAAGATGAATTTCTCACATTGGAAGGCACTCAAAATACAACAGGGCAAGAGCTGACTCCTCAAATTAGAATTGATCTTATTGATGTGGATGGAGCCAAGTTTTCAGGACCTCCATTTTCTGACGGGGCACAACTCAAAATGGGAAGAAATAGCTGCAAATATCCGTTGATAATTGAAATGTAGAATGTACAAAATATTAAGCTAGGAAAATTGGAAGTCATCAAAATTAAATGGAACACATAAAGATAGATATCCTAGCATTAGTGAGCTGAAATGGTCTGGTATAGACTATTTTGAAACTGACAATCATATGATTTACTATGCCAGGAATGACAAAGCAAGAGGAATGGAGTTGTATTCATCGTCAAAACAGTCTGAAGCATAGTGCTCTCTGTAGTAGGATAATATACAGATCCCACATTGATACCAGTGAATACCACTATTATTGATATTTATGCCACGAAACCCTAAAGTCAATGGTAAGAAACTGAAGAATTCTGCCTGTTCTTCAAGAATATCATGCTTGGTAAAGTGGAGGGTCAGTGGAAATGAGGAAGAATCCCAACAAGATGGATTGGAACAGTGGCAGCAGCAATGGGCTCAAGGATAGCAATGATTTTGAGGTTGGACAGTGTTTAGTTCTGTTGTGTATAAAGTCGCTATGAGTCCGTACTGTCTTAACAACACCTCACAACAATCACTTATTCAGTCTGAAATTGGTCAGACATGCAATCAAGATGCACTTATAATTACTGGTGATTGGAATGAGAACTTTATCTTAAAAATTAAAGAGGAGGGATTGGTAGTTGTAAAACATGGCCGTTGTTTTAGAAATGACACTGGAGATCTCATAATAGATTTTTGCAATGCAAATACTTAACACAAATACTTTTTTTCAACAACACAAATGATAACTGTACACATGGACCTCATTGATGGAATGCAGAAGTATCAAATTGACTACATATGTGGGAAAAGATTATGAAAAAGCTCAGTATCATCAACCAAAACAAGGCCAGGGACACACTGTGGAACAGACCATCAGTTATTCATATGTAAGTTGAGGCAGAAGCTGAAGAAAATAAAAACAACTCCACAAGAGTCAAAATATGACCTTAAGTATATCCCACCTGAATTTAGAGATCATCTTAAGAACAGATTTGATGCATTGGATACTAATAACCAAAGACCAGAAGAGTTACAAGAAGATACCAAGAACAGCATACAGACAAAAGCAAAAGGAAAG
Organism: Chrysochloris asiatica; assembly: GCF_000296735.1. Lineage (NCBI taxonomy): Eukaryota > Metazoa > Chordata > Mammalia > Afrosoricida > Chrysochloridae > Chrysochloris > Chrysochloris asiatica. Next base: position 7,354,545 of record NW_006408630.1, read on the forward strand.
AAAGAAAAGACCAAAATGGATACCAGAAGAGACTCTGAAATTTGCTTATTATTGTAAAGAAGCTAAAGCAATGGAAATAAAGAAAGAACTGAACAGAGAAGACTAAGTCAAGTATTTTAATAAAAAAATAATATAAGTAACATTTTAAAACTCAAGTATTATAAAATGTGCAAAGATCTTGAATTTTAAAAGTCAGAAGGAAAGAACATGCTCACTATTTCTCAGGCTGAAAGAAATGAAGGAAAAATTCAAGTTTAAGGTTGCAATAGTGAAGGATTCTATAGGCAAAATACTGAATGATGCAGGAAGCATCAAAAGGAGATGGGAGGAATATACAGAATCACTGTACCAAAAAGAATGGGTCAATGTTCAACCATTTCAAGAGGTTAGCATGATCAAGAATCAATGATTCTGCAGGAAGACATCATTGGCATTGCCAAAAAAAAGAGAAAAAAAAACAAAACAAAAAACAAGCCTCCAGGAACTAATGGAAGACAAATTGAAATCTTTCAAAACACTGGAGGCAGTCACTCATCTATACGAAGAAATTTGGAAGACAGCTACCTCACCAAACTATTGGAAGAGATAGATATTTGTGCCTGTTCCAAAAAAAGGTGACCCAACAGAATGTGGAAATCTTCAAACAATATCATTAATATCACATGCAAGTAAAATTTTGCTGATGATTGTTCAAAAAACAGTTGAAGCAGTACATCAACAGGGAGCTCCCAGAAATTCAAACCATATTCTGAAGAGCATATGGAACTAAGGACAACGTTGTTGATTTCAGATGGATCCTGACTAAAAACATAGAATATCAAAAGGTTGTTTACTTGTACTTTTTTAACTATAAAAAGGATTGTATGAAGAAGAATGTGGTGTTAAGATTAAAGGAAGGTTCATGACACAACTTTGCTTGTTGGAAGAGATTTGATTGTGGTTGTGTGCCATGGAGTTGGTTCTGACTCATAGTAGCCCTGTATAGGGTTTCTGAGGCTATAATTCTTTACTGGAGCAAAAAGCCTCATCTCTCTCCTGTGGAGCAGCTGGTTGATTTAAACTGCTGAATTCACAGCTCCAGCCCAACTCGTAATCCACTACACAAGCAGCACTCTATGCTAGAAGACACATGTACTTAAAATACTTACTTATAAAGATCAAAGACTACAGCTTTCACTATGGATTTCAACTCAATGAAAAGAAAATGAAATACCGCATAAATGGAACAATAAACAAATTCATGATAAATGGGGAAATGATTGAAGTTGTCCAAGATCCACAATCAGCATTCATGGAAACAACAGTCAGTAAATCAAATAGTATATTCCATTAGGCAAAAGATCCCTTCAAAGTATTAAAGAGCAAAGGGATCACTGTGAGGATTAAGGTGCACCAGATCCAAGCCATGGTATTTTCAGTTGCCTCATCTGCATGTGAAAGTTGGACAGTAAATAAGGAAGACTTGAGAAGAATCCATACATTTGAATTACCATGTTGGAGAAGAATATAAATAAATAAATGTGTCTTGAAAGAAGTTCAGCCAGAATGTCCTTTGACACATAACATATGGTGAGACTTCATCTCTCATATGCTGAACATATGTCAGGAGGGACCAGTCAGTGCATAAGGACATCATGTTTGGTAAAGCAGAGAAACATTGAAAAAGAAGAAGACCCCCAATGAAATGGGTTGACCCATGGAAGCAACAATGGCCTCAAACATTAACAATTGTGAGGATGGTACAGTACATGGCACTGTTTTCATCTATCGTGCAGAGGATCCATACGAGTTGGAACCTACTTGAGGATTCATAACAACAACAACAAATCGCAATTCCATTGACTATAAAATGAATATTAGAGGGAATAACTAGAAAGCACATAATAAAGGTCTAGTTGTTGTTTGTTGTTAAGTGTTGTCAAATCATTTTCAACTTATAGCGACCCTGTATACGGTTTCTGAGTAACAGCTGATGGCTTTGAACTGCCTAGCTTGTGGTTCACATTGCAGTGCTGATCTTAAAAAGCCACACCAGGAGTCCAAAGCCCTGTTAGTCCTCAAAAGTGTGGCATTATGGGTTAATGTGCTGAGCTGCAAATTCACAGCTCAGGTTGGCAGTTCAAACTCACTGGTGGCTCCTCAGAGAACTATACAGGGTCACTATTGTTGTTGTTAAGAGCCACTCAATGGCTCTTAATAGACTCATAATAACAACAACAACTCATAATAGACTCTCAACTAATACATCAACAACAGTAATAATTATCAACCACTGTGGATTAGATATCTTTGCAAATACTGTTTTTACCTATTATGTAAAAACTAGCAGATGTTATTGTCTAGCTGTTATTTCTGATCTTTTGTTATTTTGTTGTTATTGCCTGAAGTTTACAAATAACAGATTTAATGAAATTAAATTCTTGGATTGGAAGAGTAGGTCATTGATATTCAGGAAAACTAATATAAAACAAAATAAACAAGATAAACAGTGTCCACAGGACACACATATTTTTCCTCCCTCTTCTCAAACAACAAACACTGATCTTCTACCTTTTCAGCAGCTTTTATACTATTTAATTCTGGCTCTCTCCTCAGCAGATATACATTGCCTCTTTGTCTTCACTATGTCTCTGCTTTGCCTTTTCAAATCTCATATAGCTAGCTCTGCCCGATTATGCCCCAGGTGAGAATCAATATTAGTTGGTCTAGGCATAAACTTATTAATTTTGGTGGGAAAAATCCTGATTGACCATTGACCAAAGATTACAGAGAGATTCATTGCTCCAATCAGGGTATCCTGCTGTGGGTTTTAGGTGAAGTCTGTCTAGTCAGTTTGCCATTTCTATTCATCAAGTTCATCTATTTACCGCCGACCTGCACAGGGCATGTAGCCATGTCAGAGGTGCTACAAGAAATATTTATCCTCTAAGACCAAAGAGAAGGAAAGCACCCTTTTTCTTTGAAATTGATGAGCCCCATTCTTGGTCCATCAGTTTTAAACTTGACATAACAGAGAAACGGAAAACAGAGATTCCATTTGTCAGCTGCCACCTGCCAACTCAGAGGGCATATTTATCAGCTTCATTGTGAGAGATTATGCTGTAAGTCCTCCACATTGGGACCTCAAAAGCATCTCAGTGCATCTTTGGTACCACAGGTACCAATACACAATATATGCCATTGACCTGGCTTGTAGACACCCACAAAAAATGTCTGTCCATATGTGTGTGCACACTTAAAATCAAATTAAAGAAATAACCATTCTAATTTATTAAGCCAAAAGAGTAATGTTTGTTATAAATCTGTCAAAGGCACAGGTTAATACAGTTGTTAAAAGTAAGTCAGTAGGATGCACATGCAGACTTCAGAAATGACTTTCTGTGAGACCTTGAAACTTTGGGCAAGTTATTTAACCCCTTTTTGTCTTAGGATCCATAACACAGAGATAATTATGCTAGTAAATTTGTTTTGAGAATTCACTTTATTGATATGAGCTTAGAACATTTTTCTTTGAAAAGAATTCAGTAAGTGCAAATATTTGCTTTGAAAAATAATGTAGAGAATTATTATTATTCAACATTAATTAACATTATCTATATACAGAAATGGAGTCTTGGTGTGGCGATGTGGGTTAATGTACCAGACTGCAAAGTCGGCAATTCAAGTTCACCAGTGGCTCTTTGGAAACCCTATAGAGGGTCACTATAGGTCGGAACTGACTCGATGACACTTAATAACAACAACATATACAGAAACAGACTCCTGGTGTGACACTGTAGAGTCAGCACTGGAGTGCAAACCACAAGATTAGCAATTCAAATCTACCAACTGCTCCTCAGAAACCTTATACTGTGTCACTATGAGTCTGAACCAATTGGACTCCACTTAACAACAAGAACGTATGCAGAAAATCAGCAAATGAAAATGTTATGGATCACAACAGTCTGATAAGCAACTGATCATCAGACACAGAACCAGACACCACTTTATTCTGTTGTTCATGGGGTCACAATGAGTTGGATGCTGACTCAATGGCACTTACAACAGTGACAACAAGAAAAGGAAAGTGAAAATGTAGACAATTTAATTATAGAATATATAATTAAATGTTTGGATAAATACAAGGATTGCTTTTCAGTTTACATTTCAAGCTTTGAAAACATCACAATGCACTCAATCCTTTAACAATGTATTCAAAAATATTTACTCAGCAACTATTTTTATTCCTAATATTATTGTGATTTTACTGCAAACAAGTTGAGTTTCTATTTCTTTTTCTTTTCTTTTATTTTGGTGTATGCCAAGCTTGTTTCCAATTTAATGACTTTCTAATACGTATTTTCATAATTCAGGTATCAACTCAGATTTCATCTCAGAATGGCCTTCCTTAACCATCATAACACCGTTAGATGCTTGCTCCCAAGATGTTTTTTTGCTTTGTGTTCCAATTTGTCTCTCTACACTGGGAACTCTTGATTTTTCTGCTTATGTCTCTAGGATCTAGATTAGTGCCTGACTAGTAGTGATAATAGTATTTAATGTATATTCACTTGGTACATAACTTTATGTACTTTGCTTATGTTAATGGTTAATACTTGTGATGTTCATTATTAGACTCATTTTAAAGATCAGGAAAAGGGGGCATAGAGAGGCAAATTAAATGCCTCTGAATTACATAACTGATGAAGATAAAAACCAGTCTGGCTACAAAATTTGAGCTCTTAGTCACTACACTTGTCTACCTCTGATTAGGCTCTTAGGATCTTAGCCTCTTAATAAACAACTGTTATCTTAATAAATAGATATGCTAGGTTTGGTTCATATTCCTGAATATGCAACAATGAGTAAAGTATAATCCTTTGGAGCATAGGTATATGAATTTATGTGAAAGGAATAGATAAAATAAACTAGTAAGCAAAGTATATTGGTAGGTTAATAGTCAGATTGATTAAGTCTATGACTATAGTTGCTATGTTAGAAATATTTACATCGCACAAGGAAAGTATAAATAAGTGTTTGGCAGTTCTCCTGGGAGTAAGGTCCAGTTTTCTTAAGGGAGATGATGACTGATGTCTGTTTGGAAGGAGAATAGTTAATATGTAGGGCATAAATTGTGCTGCTGTGGCTCTGTAGGATAAGCACTTGACCACAAAATTGATTTGAGCCACAAGTTAGTGGTTCAAATTCACCAGCTGCTCCTTGGAAACCCTACATAGAGTTGCTATGAGTTGGAACTGAGTAACTCATCAGCACTTAACAACAACAACAACAAATTGTGCAGCATTTGAAACCTACGAAAGAATACAACACTGATGCACATTTTTACTGAATTCTGGGATTTCCATTCTTCAAAATGTTAGCTATAACTTGGTATGATCTACACAGTTGAATGTCTTTGCCTAGCCAATGAAACACAAAGAAACATCTTCCTGGCATTCTCTGCTTTCAGCTAAGATCTGTCTGATATCAGCACTGCTATTCCTTGTCCCATATCCTCTTCTGAATCCAACTTGAATTTCTGACAGGTTTCTGTTGATGTATTTCTGCAAACATTTTTTAACTTATCTTCAGCAAAATTTTACTTGTATGTGATATCAATGATATTGTTAGATAATTTCTATGTTCTGCCATTTCACTTTTATATAGTATGGGAACAAATATGCATCTCTTTCAGTCACTTGGCCAGGTAGGTGTCTTACAAATTTCTTTGTATAAACACTTAGCCCCTTTTTTGAAAATTTCAATTGGTACTTGACAAATTCCTGAAGCTTTGTGCTTTGCCAATGCAGTACAGCTTGGACTTCATCTTTCTGTGCCATGGGTTCTTGTTCATCTGCTACCTCCTGAAATGGTGGAATACTGACCATTTCATTTTGATACAGTGACACTGTGTATCACTTGTGCCCTTCTTTTGATGTTCCCTGTGTCATTTAATATTGTTCCCATTGCTGTTGTTATATGCCGTGGAGTCGGTTCCAACTCACAGGGTTTCTGAGAGTGGCTGGTGGGTTTAAACTATTGACCTAACAGTTACCAGTCCAGTGCTTTTGCTACAGTGATTTCTTCAATATTACAACTTGATGCTTGATTTTTTTTCTTCAGTTCTTTCATTTTGATAATGGCAGGGCATGTTTTTCCCTTCTGGTTTCCTGACTCCAGATCTTTGCACATTTCATTTTAATACTTAC
>NW_006408630.1:7361279-7363407 GCF_000296735.1 Chrysochloris asiatica
TTGTTATTGCAAAATTCTATCACGCAATCTCGAGCATCATTTCTATTATCAAGTCCATATTTGCCATCTACTGATCCCTTCTCTTTCTTTCCAAACATTGAATTACAATTACCAGAAATTATCAATACATTTTGATTACATGTTTCACCAATTGAAGACTGAAAGAAGTTGATATAATTCTTCAGTTTCATCATAACTGGCTTTAGTGGTTGGTACATAAATGTGAATAATAGTGTTATTAACTGGTGTTGCTTTATAAGTGTATGGATATTATTCTATCCCAACTTTGTACTTCAAGATAGATGTTGAAATGTTCTTTTTAGTGGTAAATGTCATACCTTTCCTTTTTCAATTTGTTATTGGCAACAAAATAAACCACATGATTCAAAATGGCCAACGCCAGTCCATTTCAGTTCACTAATTCCTAGGTTATCTATATTTGTGTTCAATTTCATTTTTAACAATTTTCTCAACTTTTCTAGACATGAACTTTGTACATTCTGTCTATTAATGTATGTTTGTAGGTGTTCCTTCTTATTTTGAATCATGCCCTATCACCAAACGAAAGTCCCAAAAGCTTTCTTCCATCCACAGCATTAAGGCCAATTCTACTCTGAGGAAGCAGTTTTTCCCCAGTCATATTTTGAGTGCCTTCCAATCTGAGGGTTTCATCTTCTGACACTATATAAGACAATGTACCACTACCATTCATAAGACTTTCAGCAACTAATTTTTCAAAAGTGAACAACCTCTTCCTTCTTCCTAGTCTGTCTTCATCTTGTAGTTCCAGTGAAACCTGTGTATCATGTGTAACCTTGCTGGTGTTTGAAATGTAGTGATATACCTTCGAGCATCATAGCAATATGCAAGGAGTTTGACAATAACAATAGTTTGACAAACATGTGGTGAATTGCATACTCTAGGGTGTAGTTGTTCTGGGAACTGACTGCTGTTACAACCTGAATCCAAATGCAGTCATGTGACAGTATTCTGGTCAATGGAATGTGAGTGGAAATGATACGAATGAGTAGTTTTCAAGCTTTAGTTTTCATAAAAAACACCTGAAGAGCCAGTTAAAACATATATTCCTGACTATAACCCACAGAGTTTCTAACTTAGTACATTTGTAAAAGAACCTGAGAATTAGCTTCTTTTAGCAAGTTAGAATATGATACTAATACTACCAATCCAGATCTCACTCTTTGATGAACATAATTATGACCTTATTTTGTTCATAAAAGAAAATCATTTCATAAGTGTCTATATATGTATATATCAGCATATATACATGATTATATATGGATTTCTGGTGTGGTGGTGTAGGGTTGACAGTTCAAACCCACCAGCTGCTCCTTGGAAACCCTATACAGGGTCACCATGAGTCAGAACCAACTCTAAATATATATATACACACACACACTCCTAGAGTGGTGCTGTCTACCACTCGTCTGTCAGTTAGTCATACTGTGACTTTTTATCTTAATAAATATTTTTTTTGGAAGGGAAGACTACAGTGAGACTAAAACTGTAAAGAAACAATAGGCAATCATGTTATCAAACAGGATAGAGGGATTTTTAGCTATCTTTGTGGTTTGTCTGTCAGTTTGTCATACTGTGGTGGCCTGCGAGTTGCTGTGATTCGGAAAGCTATGACAGCAGTATTTTAAATACCATCAGGGTCACCCATGTGGACAGGTTTCAGATAAGCTTCCAGATGATGACAGAAAAAAGGAGTGATGAACTACTTCTGAATATTTAGTCACTGAAAACCTTATGAATAGCAGAGAAACACTATCAGATATAGTGCCAGAATATGAGAACCTCAGGTGAGAAAGCACTCAAAATGCGACTGAGAAAGAGCTGTCTCCTCAAAGTAGAGTTGACAGTGATGACACAAATGGAGTAAAGCCCATGGGACAAAAGTCAGCTGGACCTTCATTTGCTTATGAGGCACAACTCAGAATGAACAGAAACAGCTGTAAACATCCATTGATAATCAGAACACAGAACGTACAAAGTATGAATCTGGGAAAATTGGAAGTTGTCAAAAATGAAATGGAACGCATAAATATCAATATCTTAGGCATTAGTGAGCTGAAATGGACTGGTACTGACCATTTTGAATCTG
>NW_006408630.1:7364475-7365079 GCF_000296735.1 Chrysochloris asiatica
AGAAAGCATCAAGAGAAGATGGAAGGAATACACAAAGTCACTGTACCAAAAGGAAATGGTTAATGTTCAACCGTTTCAAGAGGTAGCATATGATCTAGAGCCAATGATACTGAAGGAGGAAGTTCAAGGTGCATTGAAGGAATTGACAAAGAACAAGGCACCAGGAATTGATGGAATCAAAATGAAATATTTACAGTGAGTTTGGCGGCGCAAGAGGCACTCACTCATCTCTGCCAAGAAATTTGGAAGACAACTATGTGGCCAACTGATTGGAAGAGATCCATATGTGTGTCCATTCTAAAGAGAGGTGACCCAATAGAATGCAGAAATCATTGGATAATCTCTTTGATATCCAATGCATATAAAGTTTTACTAAAAGTAATACAGATACATTTGCAAGCATACATTGACAGAGAACTTCCAGAGGTTCAAGCCTGATTCAGAAGAGGCTGTGGAATGAGGGATATCATTGCTGATGTACAATGAATCTTGGCTGAAAGCACACAATATCAGAAAGATATTTACCTGTGCTTTATTGACTACTCAAAGGCTTTTGATTGTGTGGATCATGACAAACTATGGACAACATTATGAAATATGAGTA
>NW_006408630.1:7367474-7376271 GCF_000296735.1 Chrysochloris asiatica
CAGTGTTTCTTTCTGCTGTGCATAAGGTCTCTATGAGTCACTACCAACTCAATGGTACCTAAAAACAACAAGTGTGGTGCTGTAGGATTAGTGCTGGATTATGAACCACAAGATTAGCAATTCAAACTCACCAGTTGCTCCTTGGAAACCCTATACAGGATCACTTATGAGTTAGTACTGACTCAGTGGCACTTCAAAAGCAACAATACATGTATGTGTGTTGTTGTTATTGTTAAGGGCTAGTGAATCTGTTACAGCTAATAGTAACCCTGTATAGAGTTTCTGAGGAGTGGTCGGTGGGTTTGAAGCACAGACCTTGCGGTTAGCAGTCCAGTGCTTATCCTACAGTACCACACTGGAACTCCATATGTACATTATTATGAACAAAGTAATTATCATACATTCAAAAATTCCAATTAGATACACATGGATGTATTCATTCTCCACAACTATCAATTTTATTTGTAAAGCTGCATAAATTTATGAATTCAGTTTTTAATGTGGCTATTATAAAGGCAAAAATCTAGCTTAGCAAGGCAATAGGTATATGGGGGGGTAGGGCATGGGTATTTAGGAGAGAAATGAAAAGAAGAATAATAACTAAGAATTTAAGGCTTAATTTGTCATCTCAAGATTCTTCTTCAGAAAGCATAGCCAGGAGAAAAACACAATGTAAACAATGTGAAAAAATACTGGTACATATTTTAATGGACCTTAAAAGATCTAAACTGACCACCATGATGATGTTAATTACTTTCCAATGTAAACAACATTTAAGCCATTCCAAGTACACTTATTATGAGCTTCTGAAAATTACAGGCATCTTAACTAAATAACTTTTATGTGTACTTTCATTTTCAATATGAAAACAAGATGTTCTATTGGTATGCTGGGAACAACTGGTTTGTAACACTCCTTGCAGAGCCACAGTTATTCACTTTTCTTTAATACACTTTTCAGTTTATTAGCAAGCTTCTTACAGCTCACTAGCTTCACACTTTACCTTCATCTTTTCACCTCTGGTGCAATTTCAATCTCCATGATTTCATCCCACTATTTCAACAGCCTTAGAAAACGAATTATCCTAAACTGTATTCACCATACACCTGCTATTTCTGACCCCCTGTACCTACTAACACCTGCAAGCCTTCAAATTAGGCACACTCAGGTAGCTTCCCTTTGTATTAACTTTAGGTTGAGGATTAGTCTAAACTTTTCCAGAGCACAAAGAGAGCTTATAATTTGGCTTCCCCTACATTACAACGTAGCTGAGAACTCTACCTAAAAACCTATGTCATTATTTTCTCCCACATCTGTGGTAAGTATTATTATCATTTGTAGATGGACACTTGATGTAAAAAGTAGTTTCAACTTGCCTAATAGCACAGTCAAGGTCTTTAGCAAAGCTAAAGTAAGAATAAAAGCCCACAAACTGAGTACATACATATTATAGGCTATTTTACCTTACAATAATAAATAGTTATAAAAATTGAGATGGACCCAGACCACATAGACTAGTATTTTCAATGCATGGAAAATAGATAAACAACATTTATTTAATTACATTTTTAGGTTATATATTAAAAGTACCATGAACTGCCAAAAGAATAAACAAATCTGTAAATCTGTGCTGGAAGAAGTACAACCAGAATGGTGCTTGGAAGCCAAGATGACCAGACTTTGCCTCTCATACTTCAGATATATTATCAGGTGGGGGCCCTGAAGAAAGACATCATGCTAGGTAAAGTGGAGGGTCAGAGAAATAGAGGAAAACCTCCAATGAAATGAATTGGTACAGTGGCAGCAGCAATGGGCTCAAGCGTAGCAATGATTGTGAGGTTGGCCCAGGACTGGGCTGTGTTTCTTTCTGTTGTGCATTGTGTAACTCTTGTCTTGTACCTAACAACAACAACAACAACAAATGTTCCCTGTGACAGGCACTGTATATAATACTCACCATACTAACAGAACTGTATGGCATTTGGTAAATACATATTCAATTAAATATTGAAATTTTTAAATAAAGATCTTAAAATATTCTTCAAGAAACCCAGTTTATTTCTGACTTGTTTCCTTTTACTTAAGTTACTGTTTTTAAACAGACAGCTTCTGAAATCAGACAGTTTGGGTTATAAATCCTGACATTACTACTGAACAAGTTACATAATTTCTTTGGTCTTAAATTTCTCCACTTAAGGTGATATATCAATACTACCTAACTCACAGTTTTTCCATTACAGTTAAATGAGAAAAGTTATATGAGTATCTTGTTGTTAAGTACCGTGGAGTAAGTTCCGACTCATAGCAATCCTGTCCAGTGTTTCCAAGGAGTGTCCGGTGAATTTGAAATGAAGACCTTGTGGTTAGCAGACCAGTGCCACACACCCAGAATCCATGAGCCTTTTAGAGAACTGTTAAACATATAGTTAGCACTTAAAATTTGTTTACTATTATAGGATTCTCCATCTGATTCTACTAAATTGCTATTTTCAGTCTTGTAATAAATGTACTAATTGTAAAACCTAAGTAAAAGTTGGGAGTGAAATTGGAGAATATAAAAAATTATACCAATCCTAAAAAAGCTGTTACCACGTTGATTCTGATTCAAGGCAACCCCATGTATGTCAGAGTAGACGTCCACTCCATAGGGCTTTTAAAGACAAGACAACACTGAATGCACTCAAATATCGAAAATTCCAGTTAGCAGCCAAATCCTTAACTGTTTGTGATACCCAGGAACTCCTTCACTCATGATACATATATCATAAAGCAAATAAAGGGTCTTATTGCTCCTTGTAAATTTTAGAACATTGTCTAAATACCAGTTTTCTTTTGATAAGTGCCTTAAAAGGTAAACAAAAGCCTTATTGTTCAGTTAATTTTTTATTGCTATTTCAAGAAATGAAAATAAAATATCCTAGATTTCAAAGTTATATTTTCTCCTAGTAAAAATACCTGGAATTCAGCCTTTAATCATATATTAAACTAGTTTAGACAACTTATACAATTTATACCACTTAATAGAATTTCTACATATTCCTAACTATATGTACCTTTCTTGAATTCCCCTTTCCCTCCTTTGCTTTCTACCTTCATTTTCATCTGCTCCTGTATTGCAAATGGGTTTTAGAGTTTTATTGTCAGTCATGGTAGTCATTTTTTGGCAATTGCTTTCTCTATACCTATCATCTTTTTTCTCCATGACACAGAAATGAAAGTATACAATAATACACAGGAACACAACTTGCTAGAAATATTAGGGATTAAAATTGTATGACCTTTATAATCATTCATTCCACAGATGCCTTCATTAAAGAATCATTTAGAAATACAATAGTGCATTCAGACATTCTTCAGTGGCTGTTGACATTAGCCGTACATCTTAAAGAGGATGATGCCCTTGTCAAGGGCCTAGTATTCCAAATAGTTACATACATTATTACTTATTTTATCCACTAATACACTGGAATCATACCAAACAAATTATGTGCCATTGTATTAAATGCTGGTAAATTAAATGTGAGTCAGGAGACCTAAGGTCACATACCCTTTGTATTCTATCTGGTGAGGTCCATGTGTATACTCTCTTATGTTGTTTAAAAAACTTGTATTTGCAATGAATAAGTCTTTGGTCTAGCAAAAATCTATCATTTGATCGCCAGCATAATTTCTATTACCAAAGCCACATTTTCAAACTACTGATTGTTCCTTTTTGTTTCCAATCTTCACAGTCTAATAGTAATTAGCAATGCATGCTTACCAGATGTTTGATCAATTTCAGACTGAAAAAGTTGATACAATTCTTCAGTTTCATCAACAACTGACTTGTTGGTACATAAATTAAAATAACAGTCATATTAGATGGTCTTCCTTTTAGGTGTGTGGATATTATCCAATCACAGACAGTGTTGTACTTCAAGATAGATCTTGAAATGTGCTTTTTTACAAGACATGCAACTCATTTGTCTTTGTCATTCCCAACATAGTATTCCATATGACTGTCTGATTGAAAATGGCCAATACTATTTGAGTTCATTTTCAGCTCACTAATGCTTATGAGTGCTGGTGTGATGCTGTGGGTTAATGCACTGGACTGCCAAGTCAGTTTGAACCACAAGGTTGGCGAGTTAAGCTCACCAGGGGCTCCTCAGAAACCCTATGGGTTAAAAGTGACTCCATGGCACTTAATGACAATAATGCCTAGGTGTGGCACTATGGGATAAAGCACTGGACCACAAGGTCAGTTTGAACCACAAAGTCGGTGGTTCAAACTCACCAGCTGCTCCTTGGAAACCCTGTATAGAGTTGCTGTGAGTCAGAAATACAATAGACAGCATGTAACAACACAACAAGAATGCCTAGGAAATGGATCTTTATGCATCCATTTCATTTTTTACAATTTCCAATTTTCCTAGACTCGTACTTCATACATTCCATATTCTAATTATTGATGCATGCTTACAGCTATTTCCCTTCATTCTGAGTGTGCCCCATCAATAAGGGAAGGCCCAGAAAGTTTCATTGCATACACATGACTATGATCAACTCTACTTTGAGGAGGCAGCTCCTCCCCAGTTATATTATGAATGTCTTCCAAACCCAAGAGGCTCAGCTCTGGTACTATATCTGAAAATATTATGATGTTTTCATCTTCTAGTACTATATCTGAGAACTTTTTGCTGCTATTCATAAGGTTTTCAGTGCTAAAACATGTAGTCTGTCGTAGTCTAGAAGCTCTACTGATACCTGTCAACCATGGGTGACCCTGCTGGTATTTAAAATACCTGTGGCCTAACTTCCAAAATCAAAACAACATGCAGGCCACCACATATGACAAGTTGACACAAGAATGGTGGAAAAAGCAGCAATAACAACCAAAAAATATGCATGTAGATTCATAGGTAGATTGGTAAGCATATGTTTATAGGAAATCATTTTTGAATAAATGCACATGCTGGTATAGGTGCACATGTCTAGGTATATACAAGTTCATGTTTTTGTGTGTTGCATGTCTATTGTAAATCACATGGGAGACACAGTTACAGAGACTTCCTAAACATAGTCAAACTACCTGAAGAAGTGATTTATTGAGTTAAAAGGTTTAGGGCCATACTCCCATAGAACAACTTAGTCAATTAGTATAACATTATTCATAAAGATAATAATCTACATTTTAGATTTGTTGAGTATCATCTGAGATCTTAAATGCTAATGAGGTGAGGCGGGGCTTAATGGTGGATAGAGTACAGGTGCAGTGAAGTTAGCTGCCAACAATACCACAGAATACCAGGTGAAGAGGGTTCAGGACAGAGCTCCAAAACTCTAAACCACATATCTAGGACAATTAAAAAAGTTTGAAGGCTTATACCTAGTGGAACTTGCAGCAGGAGTAAGAAATCACATATTTTTTAATCTGCCGCCTTTGGTAGCCCAAAGCCGACAACTTGGGCGAGACCTAATGGCAAGACCAAATGGCAAGAAATTATTCAACATAATTAAAAGCATATATAGAAAACCAACAGCCTACATTACTCTCAATGGAGAGAAACTGAAAGCCTTCCCTCTGCTAAAAAGAATCAGACAAGGATGTCCTTTGTCACCACTCCTATTAAATATAGTGCTGGACATCTTAGCAAGACTATTTGGCAAGACAGGGAAATTAAAGGCATCTAAATTGGCAAAGAGCAAGTAAAACCCTCTCAATTTGCAGATGATATGATCCTATACATAAAAAAACCTCAAAGACTCAGTAAAACAGCTACTAGGCCTCATTGGAAGATTCAGCAAAGTGGCAGGATATAAGCTCAACATACAAAAATCAGTTAGAGTCCTCTATACTAAAAATGAATGCAAAGGTATGAAAAGGTACTTCTTGAAAGAAAGACCAGCAGGAAAAAAAATCCAAAACAAAAATGTCAGTGTCATTGGCTACTTCAAGAACAAGCAAGTTGTTTGCCGGGGAGTCATGAAGGCAAGCAATCAAGTCCCTTCAGGACAACCACCCTCCAAGACTTCAACAAAAAGGGAACACATGAACAGCCATGTAAGTTTGCTGGCGACTACATTGGTCTACTAGTGAGTGGAAGAGAAGGAAAGGCAGCAATGATGATATGGACTGAGTTAAACCATGTTCCATAGACTCCCATTCACCTGGAGATGAGAGAGCGAAGAGAAAGGGCTGTTTGGTCTGAAGTGTGGTGAGACCTGGGGATTCCTGAGTCCATTGACAAGGACATAGCCAGGAGGGCTAGAGCTGAGAAAAGAAGCATCCAGCTAATGTGAAGTGAGGGAAGATACAAAAGAATGCCCACACTTGCAGGTAGTACCCATTTGACCTAGCTTTGATGACTTATGATCAGAACTAGACTAGAGGAAGATAAAAATAAATAAATAAATAAAAATTGATAAAGGAAACAAATGTAAATTGCTACAGTTTGATCAACTTTATCAATACTTATGGATGTTGCTGTTTGTCGTTGTTATTTGCCGTGGAGTCGGTTCTGACTCATAGTGACCCTGTAAAGGGTTTCCAAAGTTGTAAATCTTTACAGGAACAGAAAGCCTCATCTTTCTCCTGTGGAACAGCTGGTAGTTTCCAACTACTGACTGTAAACCCAATTTATAACCACTACTCTACCAGACTTCCTTATACTTATGGATGTAGTAGCTCCAAATACCAAGAGAGAGGGAAGGAGTCTTCACATCAAGTATCAATCCTATCCCCTCTGTATACAGGGTTGATAGGGACGGGCAACTTAGACATTGGCTACCAAAAATGGGGGCGGGGTACTATAAAGGAGCTCTGGTAGTGCAGTGGTTACGAATTGGGCTGTAAACCACAAGGTCAGCAGCTCAAAACTATCAGCTGTTCCACAGGAGAAAGATGAGGCTTTCTGCTCCCATAAAGATTTACAGCCTCGAAAACCCTGTACAAGGTTGCTATGAGTTAGAACCAACTCCACGGCACATAACAACAACAACAACATAATGGCATGAAGTGACTGATTTACAAGTTTTCAAGCGGGAGTTCAGTTTCAAAGTGTATGGAGGAGAAATGAGGACATGGAGAGATGGAGCAACTGAAGACTAGATTCATGGAAAGAGAGTGGCTGTATACTGGTGGCCAGGAGGCAGGCTTGCAGAATATGCCCTTTGGTTGTTTAAATGATTAAATATTCCTGAGTATTTTGGTGCACACCATCCCCTCCCCCAAAACAAAACAGAGGGAATAGGAGCAAATACTGTTGAGTGATGATGCACAGAGGAGATTGTAATCATTGCAGTGAAATGATGAGTGTAAAATCAATGTTTTCCCATGTAAACTGTCACTTAATTCTCAATAAAAACCTAAAAAAAAATTTTTTTTTTAAGTTTTAGGTTGAATTTTAAGCCATGAATACACCACTGCCTTCAAATCTTCATTAGAGGTAAATCTTTGTTTTCGAAGGGCTGCTTTCAGGGGACCAAACAGGTGAAAGTCTAATGGAGCAAGATCAGGACTATAGGAGGATGCTTTGACACCTCAAAAGAAAGTTTTGCAGAGTGTCAACAGTGTGGGCAGAGGTGTGCAGACATGCATTGTCAAACAAGATCACAATGCCTTTGGATTGCAATCCTCTGCATTTAATCTGAAATTTAGGCTTCAACTCTTCAGTAAACATTATACTGTAAGAGCACTAGAGAATACTAGCAAAAAAAAGAAAAAAAAAGGTCAAAACTATTAGATCAAATGAGCTTAAAAAGACTCTAAGAGGATTGCCATAAAATACTTTTTGAAGTTAGAGCTGAAGCTAGTTCTGAAGTTGACATTTCAGCCAAGTAGTATGTATATTTATAAAACTCACATAATATGCTACTTTAAACAGTCAACTATGTAAGACCAAATAGTCAACATTTACACAAAAACATGAGAAGGCAAGGAATTGAAAGGAAGATAGATCACCGGAAGTAGAACATGAGAATACTGACACATTGTGGAAAATGTAATCAATACTGAAAGATGCAGAAAATGTAACCAATGTCATGGAACAAATTTACAAATACTATTAACCGGAAGAAATCCAGGTAGCGTAGTGGATTATGACCTGGGTTGTGAACACCAAGGTCAGCAGTTTGAATTTACCAGCCATTCCGCAGGAGAAAATTGAGGTTTTCTGCTCCAGTAAAGATTTGCAACCTCAGAAACCCTCTACAGTGTTGCTATAAGTTGGATCCGCCACGGTGGTACACAACCACCACCATCACTAGCAAGTGGTAACCTTAACACATAAAGTAGCACTTTCTTCCTACAAGGGTGCCCTAATAAGTTCATGGAAAAATGGAAAAGATAATGGAATATCTCCATAAACTTTTTTATTTTTTTAATTTGCCCAAACCCCTAAATTGCAACAATGCCATTGGCACTTCCCATGACACTTATCCAAAATGGAGAAGCAGACTATTTCTCCCTGTGAATCTTTGCATTTTAACGAGAATTTAAGAGAAAAACAAAAGAGTGAGTGATTTTTTTTGGTTTTGTTTTTGTGAGGTTTACGTAGGAGAACATCAGCTTTACCCTCATCCTATTATATTTTGTTTCATTGCAGCGATTACAATCCCCTCCATGCATCATCATATAACCCCAAAGGGTACACCACACAGGCCTGCCCCCTCCCCATGCCCCGAGCACACAGCCTTTCTCCCTCTCTGAGTCCAGTGTCCCCAGCCACTCCATCTGTCCTCGTCATTCTCCTTGTCTCCATCACTGGCATCACTGCCTCTCTGGGTAGGGTTCTGCTCTCCATTCTTTTCACTTGAT
>NW_006408630.1:7383626-7384504 GCF_000296735.1 Chrysochloris asiatica
CCAAGATGTCCAAACTTTGTGTCTCATACTTTGGACATATTGTCAGGAGGGAGCAGTTGCTAGAGAAGGATATCATGTTTGATAAGGTGGAGGGTCAGAGGAAAAGAGGAAAACCTCCAACGAGATGGATTGGTCAAGTTGCAGAATCGATGGACTTAAGCATGGCAACAATAGTGAGGTTGGCCCAGGATCGGACAGTGTTTCATTCTGCTGTGCATAATGTCGATATGGGTTGAAACCTGCTCAATGGCATCTAACAACAACAATTGTATCCTGTAATCTACCTGACATCCTCGTCGCCTGGGTCTCTGTTCCTACATTTATCCTTTGTTTGACATGGATATTATTTTGATCTTCTGTTGACCTCCCAGTTCCTTTGAATTTGTTGTAATTTTGTTCTGTTGTGAACTCTGTTATCTGTCTATTGAGTTCCAGGTGGTGTTGCTACGCCTGTCCATCTCTGGTTATCTGTTCTTGTTGGTTTTCAGTCCCTTTAGGAACTTTTGAAGTGCTTGATTGGGTTTGACAAAATCTGTTAGATTCTGTTTATCCTGGAATGTTTTGATTGCATCATCATATTTGATTGATAGTTTTGCTGGATAGAAGAGTTTTGGTTGGCAGTTTTTTTCTTTTAGGGTTGTGTGTATGTCTCCCCATTGCCTTCTTGCCTGCATGGTTTCTGCTGAGTAGTCAGAGCATAATCTCATTTGCTTGCCTTTGTAAGTGATACTTCTCTTCTTCCTGGCCTCTTTTAGGATTTGCTCCTTGTCTTTGATTTTGGATAGCTTGATTATGATATGTCTTAGTGACTTTCTTTTGGGGGTCTATCTTTCTTGGGGTACATTCAGCTTCTTGTATGTTTATCTTCTAATCTTTCA
>NW_006408630.1:7384849-7388625 GCF_000296735.1 Chrysochloris asiatica
TTTGTTTTTGTACCATTCTTCTGAATTCCTTCTGAGGTAAATCCAAAACCTGTTCTTCCTCTTTTGGGGAGCCTTTGTCTGTCTCTAGTGCATTTGTCTCAGTTACTCTTTTCTATTTTTGGACATATTTTGTGACTGTTTGTTGTGTTTGAGATCTTTTGTTTGTCACTTCCAGTAGTTATGTGGGTGTTTGAATGTTTTAATGGATGTTTGTTGTTGTATTATTTAGCTTACTGGGTGTTTCCTGGTGGATATGATCAGGAGATAGGCTTCCCTTTTCACATGTAATGCTTAGCAGCTGTTATTGGTTCTTGTCTCAATGATGGAATATTATGGCATATGCTTGTAGCTTGGCTATATGGCCATGATTGCTGTGTCTTCTTGGGTAATGTAGGGAGAAAAAGTTCCCACCTCCAGGAAAAATGTGTGATCAAAAGAACCAAAAGCAGAAGCAATATAAAAGCAGAGACAAAAACCACCACTTTGAAACAAAAATACAACTGTGGCTGACTGTCCAGTCACCTTATTACACAGGCAGTGTGTGTGCACTGTAAAAGCCTCCAGTAGTGGCTGGGGGTGTCTGTTCGCTCAGGCCCCTCCTGTAGTCACCACCGTTGAGGTACACAGATAGATATTGAGAAGTTAATGGGAGAAAAATTGTCCACTATTTTTTCTCTGAAGGTCAGTCAGGTATCTGTGTGTGTACAGTATAATTCTCGAGATAGTTGCGTCCTTTTATGTTGGGGTTTTACAGATTGTTCTTTGGTTTGTCTTTCAGGCCTGACAGGCCTAACTTTTTCTTGCTAGATAATCTATTTTACAAACTTTTGAGACTTCCTCATATTATCCAGTTGTGGAATATCATTCAGATTTTCTTACAGTTCTGGTATCCCCTTAATTTATGCTACTGTTTCAGGTAATGAGTCATAAAGACTTATTGTACTTAATTTCCTTGACTTAATTTGTTTTCCTTAAAAAAATGTTATTATGAGAATCTAATAATTGCAATACTTGTCAACTGTATAATTCAAAATACAAAACAGGAACCAAGCCATCTGGAAGGAAGAGAATCTCAGCTCCGATAGTTTCTAGTTGAGTAACATTAAGCAGGATGCATAACCACTCTGTATGCTCCTGTTTCCTCACATATTAAAGTGAAATATTAATAGAATCCACCTCACAGATAGTGCAAGATTAAATGAATTATTTTGTGCACTGTTTAGAACATTCTCATGCATATTAGCTTCATATAGGCATTTGTACTATTCCACTTTGTGGTTTACCCAGATTCAGATTATTACCTCTCTACATAAACAACAATCCTGTCCTTTTGTTGCTTTGATAGTGTTCCTTTTCACTACTAAGTCTGAACTCCTGTCACAGTGTCTGATACCTGGCAGGTACTCAAAAAATATTTGTTGAATGAATAAATCCATAATGAGTATTAAATTATAAAACTGTGTCTAAAAAATAATATGACCTTTGAGAATAGTCAGTTATTTGAAAATCCAAGTTTCCCCTTTTTGCTAAAAACCCCTAGAAAGTCTTTCTGTTGAATTTTTTGTGTGGACCTTATCACTATTGCTTATATATCTAAGTGAGATTCTGTTGTTATTTAACCATTTACATTCTTTTGGGATACAAAACTGGTGTTAAGCCTAAGGAAAAATATCCTATTTTGTGAATGGTTTTGCATCTGACACTTCTCAGAGTCATTTTTAAAGTCTATCTATTAATGTATTATAAAATCTTCTCTGTGCCATGGAAAGTACTTCACACTGAGAAATTCCACTGCCCCAGTCTTTTGACAATGAGTCATAGTCAGAACATTGCTTCAAGAATAACTTTAAAAGGCATCAGAAAACAAAAGTTTTAATGATTTGTCCAAAATGGTCTAGAATTATAAATGCTTCCAATAATCCAGGGATATGTTGTAACATGCCATGCACCAGATGTTTAGAGTCCTTGGAGGGCACATGACTTTGTATGTATGTGCGTGAAGACAGTTTATAACTGAGAATTATAATAACTTTGAACTTCAAATCTGACTTTTAATTATATTTTATACTTCCTAGTAAACTTTATTTTTATAGCATTAAGTACATTGTAAAAAAGAAAATAAACAATGTGATATTTTAACCCTTTGATCAAGCCCAGATTGTTTAGATCCTTTCTTTTCTTATTTGGTAGAATGATAGGATGCCAGAGGGAATTTTAAAATATTTAAGTGGTTCTAGAGACCTGAGACTGGAAATGAATCCCAGAATCATATATCATCCTGTCAGTTGTGGACATCATGTCTAAGGAATTCTTAGAGCAAAGCAAATGCCTAATCAGAGAGTATTAGCCAGTCTAACCCAGGATATTAAGTTAAAGCAGTAGATCCCACAAAGAAGACTTGAAAATATGTAATTACCACTTCTAGACTATATTCATGTGATAGATTCACCATTAATTAAAATGTTTATAACTCAACAAAGATAGCACTAGAACAAGAAAAAATTTATTAACTCAAATACCATAGGCCAGAAAGACATTAATACAGACCTGGAAAATGTCAAAATTATAAGTCTATCTGGATTCCATCTACATAGGTATAGTTATAAATGTAAACAAAGTGACTTTAGGATATTATTGGTGATTGTAAGATATTCTGGATAAGTCATAAGATTTAATGAGCAAACAAGTCTTTATTCGTCATGTGTGGTCCAGTGTTTCTTTGCTTTGGTTGCACATTTAAAATACCTGCAAGCTCTTATACCCAGGCCAAATCTCAAAATGATATATCAGACTCAAGAGGGTTAGGAAGCCAAACATAAGTTTTTTGTTTTTTTTTTTTTTTTTAATTTTCCAGGTTCTCCTACATGAAATTAAATTTGTGAGTCACTGCTCTAGTTATCTACCACTCATTTGTTAAATTATTATACTGTGATGGCTTTCATGTTGTTGCAATGCTGGAAGCTCTCCCACCAGAATTTCAAATACCAGCAGAGTCACCCATGGTGCATAGGGTTCAGGGAAGCTTGTAGACTAAGAAACACTAAAAGGAATCTTGTGATATACTTATGAAAATTTTTACCAGTGAAAACCTTATGAATAACAGTGGCACATTGCCTGATATAGAGACAAAAATTAACTCTTCATTTGGAGGCACTCAAAATACAACTGAGAAGACTTGCCTCCTCAAAGTAAAGTTGAAGTTAATTATATGGATGGAGTAGTTTTTGAGACCTTAACTAAAATGAGAAGAAACTGATACAAACATCCATTAATAACCAGAACATGTAATACATCAAGCATGAATCTATAAAAATTGGAAATCATCAAAATATGAAATTGAATGGAATAGAATTCATAAGGATTATAAACATCAGTGAGCTGAAATGAAATAATCATGACCATTTTGAATTGGCCAATCATATGGTCTGCAATTCTGCTAAAAAGAATGGTACCATGTTTTAAAGTATGTGCTGCAGTACAAGACTGTCAGTGATACTATATTCATTCAGCTTCAATGATAACCAGTTAAAATAACTATGGTTTAAATGTACCAACCACTAATGCAAAAATTATAGAAATTTATGATTTTTACCATCTTCTATGGTCTAAAATTGAACAAATATTCAATCAAGATGCATTAATAATTACTGTTGTTGGAATGCAGAAGTTGGAATCAAAGAAAAAAAAAGATTTGCTGTTAGAAAGCAGGCCCTTGGTGATAGAAGCAAATGCAGGAGATTTATGACAGAATTTTGCAAGATCATTGACATTCATTG
>NW_006408630.1:7388725-7389886 GCF_000296735.1 Chrysochloris asiatica
TGGGTGTTCTTGTGCCTCTCCCCTCACTTCATATCAGCTGGACACTTCAATCTCCACTCTAGTCCTCTTAGGCCATGTCACTGCCTGTGGGCCCAGCAGTTGCCAAGACTTGCCATATTGCTGGTCATCCAGGTCTCCATCCGGGTTCACAGGGGTCAGTTGAATGTGGTCAGGCTTAGCTCGCAACTTCATTGCTGTTTTTTTCCCTCTACCCTTATCGATGACCAACGTGGTCACCACACCACATGCCTGCTCATGTATTGCCCTTGAGTCTCAGTCTTGGAAGGGGGTTTGCACTGAGGAGTCCTGACCACTTTCCTTGATGACTCCCAGGTGAACAGCTAACTTGTTCTTGTAGTAATCAGTCAGACTGCCATTATTGTTTCTGGTTTTTCCTGCCAGTTTTTCTTTCACGAAGTGTCTTCTGTTCTTCTAGCTGCTCCAGACTGGTCTACTCATCCTTTCCAGTGGATATTTCCTACCTCAGTTGGTTCTGGATTGGGTTCTGGATTCCACCTATGGTCTTGTGCAATGTAAAGGCTCCACAGGAAGCCTCTTTCACTAGGCAACTTTTAGCCCCCTTTAAGTATTCCAATCAGTTATTGGCTGAAGATGAACTTACAAGCTTTCCGTAGTGATGATTCTGGCTATTACTTTCTCCCCACCTCAAGTGTCCATTTTACAATGGTAGGCAAGGGAAACCAAGATTCAAAAGATGGCCTAGCATCTTAATACTATTCCCCTCTTTTATGTCGTCAAACCATGTCTCAATCCCTGTATCCTGGAGCCCTGTTGTTCCAAGGTTGTGCATACATCGTCATTTACCCCTGTCCACTTAGTCCACGCGAACCTGCCTAACTGTTCTCCCATCAGCCTTGTTCTTCCATTCCCCTCCCCCTTCTTGTGTATTTACCCCTCTGCCCCGCCCCCACACCCAAGCTATTAAGTGTCTATTCCCTACCCTGTGCTCTATCTTCTCCTCCCTCCCCTGCTGTCATTCCATACATCCTGGTGATCATCAAATGTATATATAATTTTTTCCTTACTCTTTTACAGTAATGGTCCTTTGCAGTGTTTCTCCTTTTGTGACTGACTAATTTCACTCAGCATAATGTCCTCAAGGTTCATCCATGTTATGCAGTGGCTTGTAGTTTCCTTGTT